>NW_027621546.1:30000-54359 GCF_964198595.1 Lampetra fluviatilis | reverse complement strand
TAGACTCAGCACTGCACCATAGACTCAACACTGCACCATAGACTCAACACTGTCACCATAGACTCAACACTGCACCATAGACTCAACACTGCCCATAGACTCAGCACTGCCCCATAGACTCAACACTGCACCATAGACTCAACACTGCACCATAGACTCAACACTGCACCATAGACTCAACACTGCACCATAGACTCAACACTGCCCCATAGACTCAACACTGCACCATAGACTCAGCACTGCCCCATAGACTCAACACTGCCCCATAGACTCAACACTGCACCATAGACTCAACACTGCCCCATAGACTCAACACTGCCCCATAGACTCAGCACTGCCCATAGACTCAACACTGCCCCATAGACTCAACACTGCCCCATAGACTCAGCACTGCCCCATAGACTCAACACTGCCCCATAGACTCAACACTGCACCATAGACTCAACACTGCACCATAGACTCAACACTGCACCATAGACTCAACACTGCACCATAGACTCAACACTGCCCCATAGACTCAACACTGCCCCATAGACTCAACACTGCACCATAGACTCAACACTGCACCATAGACTCAACACTGCACCATAGACTCAACACTGCACCATAGACTCAACACTGCCCCATAGACTCAACACTGCACCATAGACTCAACACTGCCACCATAGACTCAACACTGCACCATAGACTCAACACTGCACCATAGACTCAACACTGCACCATAGACTCAACACTGCACCATAGACTCAACACTGCACCATAGACTCAACACTGCCCCATAGACTCAACACTGCCCCATAGACTCAACACTGCACCATAGACTCAACACTGCACCCATAGACTCAACACTGCACCATAGACTCAACACTGCACCATAGACTCAACACTGCACCATAGACTCAACACTGCACCATAGACTCAACACTGCCACCATAGACTCAACACTGCACCATAGACTCAACACTGCACCATAGACTCAACACTGCACCATAGACTCAACACTGCACCATAGACTCAACACTGCACCATAGACTCAACACTGCACCATAGACTCAACACTGCACCATAGACTCAACACTGCACCATAGACTCAACACTGCACCATAGACTCAACACTGCACCATAGACTCAACACTGCACCATAGACTCAACACTGCACCATAGACTCAACACTGCCCCATAGACTCAACACTGCACCATAGACTCAACACTGCACCATAGACTCAACACTGCACCATAGACTCAACACTGCACCATAGACTCAACACTGCACCATAGACTCAACACTGCCCCATAGACTCAACACTGCACCATAGACTCAACACTGCCCCATAGACTCAACACTGCCCCATAGACTCAACACTGCACCATAGACTCAACACTGCACCATAGACTCAACACTGCACCATAGACTCAACACTGCACCATAGACTCAGCACTGCACCATAGACTCAACACTGCCCCATAGACTCAACACTGCCCCATAGACTCAGCACTGCACCATAGACTCAACACTGCACCATAGACTCAGCACTGCACCATAGACTCAACATTGCACCATAGACTCAACACTGCACCATAGACTCAACACTGCACCATAGACTCAACACTGCACCATAGACTCAACACTGCACCATAGACTCAACATTGCCCCATAGACTCAACACTGCACCATAGACTCAACACTGCACCATAGACTCAACACTGCCCCATAGACTCAACATTGCCCCATAGACTCAACACTGCACCATAGACTCAACACTGCCCCATAGACTCAACACTGCCCCATAGACTCAACACTGCACCATAGACTCAACACTGCCCCATAGACTCAACACTGCACCATAGACTCAACACTGCCCCATAGACTCAACACTGCACCATAGACTCAACACTGCATCATAGACTCAACACTGCACCATAGACTCAACACTGCCCCATAGACTCAACATTGCCCCATAGACTCAGCACTGCCCCATAGACTCAACATTGCCCCATAGACTCAGCACTGCCCCATAGACTCAACACTGCCCCATAGACTCAACACTGCACCATAGACTCAACACTGCACCATAGACTCAACACTGCCACCCATAGACTCAACACTGCCCCATAGACTCAACACTGCACCATAGACTCAACACTGCCACCCATAGACTCAACACTGCATCATAGACTCAACACTGCCCATAGACTCAACACTGCACCATAGACTCAACACTGCCCCATAGACTCAACACTGCACCATAGACTCAACACTGCCACCCATAGACTCAACACTGCACCATAGACTCAACACTGCACCATAGACTCAACACTGCCCCATAGACTCAACACTGCACCATAGACTCAACACTGCCCCATAGACTCAACACTGCCCCATAGACTCAGCACTGCACCATAGACTCAGCACTGCACCATAGACTCAACACTGCACCATAGACTCAACACTGCCCCATAGACTCAACACTGCACCATAGACTCAACACTGCACCATAGACTCAACACTGCACCATAGACTAAACACTGCACCATAGACTCAACACTGCCCCATAGACTCAGCACTGCACCATAGACTCAACACTGCACCATAGACTCAACACTGCACCATAGACTCAACACTGCCCCATAGACTCAACACTGCCCCATAGACTCAGCACTGCACCATAGACTCAGCACTGCCACCCATAGACTCAACACTGCCCCATAGACTCAACACTGCACCATAGACTCAGCACTGCACCATAGACTCAACACTGCACCATAGACTCAACACTGCACCATAGACTCAACACTGCCCCATAGACTCAACACTGCACCATAGACTCAACACTGCCCCATAGACTCAACACTGCACCATAGACTCAGCACTGCACCATAGACTCAACACTGCACCATAGACTCAACACTGCACCATAGACTCAACACTGCACCATAGACTCAACACTGCACCATAGACTCAACACTGCACCATAGACTCAACACTGCCCCATAGACTCAACACTGCACCATAGACTCAACACTGCACCATAGACTCAACACTGCACCATAGACTCAACACTGCACCATAGACTCAACACTGCACCATAGACTCAACACTGCACCATAGACTCAGCACTGCACCATAGACTCAACACTGCCCCATAGACTCAACACTGCCCCATAGACTCAACACTGCCCCATAGACTCAACACTGCCCCATAGACTCAACACTGCACCATAGACTCAACACTGCACCATAGACTCAACACTGCACCACAGACTCAACACTGCACCATAGACTCAACACTGCCCATAGACTCAACACTGCACCATAGACTCAACACTGCCCCATAGACTCAACACTGCCCCATAGACTCAACACTGCACCATAGACTCAACACTGCCCCATAGACTCAACACTGCACCATAGACTCAACACTGCACCATAGACTCAACACTGCACCATAGACTCAACACTGCCCCATAGACTCAACACTGCACCATAGACTCAACACTGCCCCATAGACTCAGCACTGCCCCATAGACTCAACACTGCACCATAGACTCAACACTGCACCATAGACTCAACACTGCACCATAGACTCAACACTGCACCATAGACTCAGCACTGCACCATAGACTCAACACTGCCCCATAGACTCAACACTGCCCCATAGACTCAGCACTGCACCATAGACTCAACACTGCACCATAGACTCAGCACTGCACCATAGACTCAGCACTGCACCATAGACTCAACACTGCCCCATAGACTCAACACTGCACCATAGACTCAGCACTGCACCATAGACTCAGCACTGCACCATAGACTCAACATTGCACCATAGACTCAGCACTGCACCATAGACTCAGCACTGCACCATAGACTCAACACTGCCCCATAGACTCAACACTGCACCATAGACTCAGCACTGCACCATAGACTCAACACTGCACCATAGACTCAGCACTGCACCATAGACTCAGCACTGCACCATAGACTCAACACTGCATTATAGACTCAACACTGCACCATAGATTCAACACTGCACCATAGACTCAACACTGCACCATAGACTCAACACTGCCCCATAGACTCAACACTGCACCATAGACTCAACACTGCACCATAGACTCAACACTGCACCATAGACTCAACACTGCCCCATAGACTCAACACTGCACCATAGACTCAACACTGCCCCATAAACTCAACACTGCCCCATAGACTCAACTCTGCCCCATAAACTCAACACTGCCCCATAGACTCAGCACTGCCCATAGACTCAACACTGCGCATAGACTCAACACTGCCCCATAGACTCAACACTGCCCATAGACTCAACACTGCCCCATAGACTCAGCACTGCCCATAGACTCAACACTGCCCATAGACTCAACACTGCACCATAGACTCAACACTGCCCATAGACTCAACACTGCACCATAGACTCAACACTGCACCATAGACTCAACACTGCCCATAGACTCAACACTGCCCCATAGACTCAACACTGCCCCATAGACTCAACACTGCCCCATAGACTCAACACTGCCCCATAGACTCAACACTGCCCCATAGACTCAACACTGCACCATAGACTCAACACTGCACCATAGACTCAACACTGCCCCATAGACTCAACACTGCCCCATAGACTCAACACTGCCCCATAGACTCAACACTGCCCCATAGACTCAACACTGCACCATAGACTCAACACTGCACCATAGACTCAACACTGCCCATAGACTCAACACTGCCCCATAGACTAAACACTGCCCCATAGACTCAACACTGCACCATAGACTCAACACTGCACCATAGACTCAACACTGCACCATATACTCAACACTGCACCATAGACTCAGCACTGCACCATAGACTCAACACTGCCCCATAGACTCAGCACTGCACCATAGACTCAGCACTGCACCATAGACTCAACACTGCCCATAGACTCAACACTGCCCCATAGACTCAACACTGCACCATAGACTCAACACTGCACTATAGACTCAACACTGCCCCATAGACTCAACACTGCACCATAGACTCAACACTGCACCATAGACTCAGCACTGCACCATAGACTCAACACTGCCCCATAGACTCAGCACTGCACCATAGACTCAACACTGCACCATAGACTCAACACTGCCCATAGACTCAACACTGCACCATAGACTCAACACTGCACCATAGACTCAACACTGCCCATAGACTCAGCACTGCACCATAGACTCAACACTGCACCATAGACTCAGCACTGCACCATAGACTCAACACTGCCCCATAGACTCAGCACTGCACCATAGACTCAGCACTCCACCATAGACTCAACACTGCCCCATAGACTCAACACTGCACCATAGACTCAACACTGCACCATAGACTCAACACTGCCCCATAGACTCAACACTGCACCATAGACTCAACACTGCACCATAGACTCAACACTGCCCCATAGACTCAGCACTGCACCATAGACTCAACACTACACCATAGACTCAACACTGCACCATAGACTCAACACTGCCCCATAGACTCAGCACTGCACCATAGACTCAACACTGCACCATAGACTCAACACTGCACCATAGACTCAACACTGCCCATAGACTGAGCACTGCACCATAGACTCAACACTGCCCCATAGACTCAGCACTGCACCATAGACTCAACACTGCACCATAGACTCAACACTGCCCATAGACTCAACACTGCACCATAGACTCAACACTGCACCATAGACTCAACACTGCACCATAGACTCAACACTACACCATAGACTCAACACTGCACCATAGACTCAGCACTGCACCATAGACTCAACACTGCACCATAGACTCAACACTGCACCATAGACTCAACACTGCACCATAGACTCAACACTACACCATAGACTCAACACTGCACCATAGACTCAGCACTGCACCATAGACTCAACACTGCACCATAGACTCAACACTGCACCATAGACTCAACACTGCACCATAGACTCAACACTGCACCATAGACTCAGCACTGCACCATAGACTCAGCACTGCACCATAGACTCAACACTGCACCATAGACTCAACACTGCACCATAGACTCAACACTGCACCATAGACTCAACACTGCCCATAGACTCAGCACTGCCCCATAGACTCAACACTGCCCCATAGACTCAACACTGCACCATAGACTCAACACTGCCCCATAGACTCAACACTGCCCCATAGACTCAGCACTGCCCCATAGACTCAACACTGCCCCATAGACTCAGCACTGCCCCATAGACTCAACACTGCCCCATAGACTCAACATTGCCCCATAGACTCAGCACTGCCCCATAGACTCAACACTGCCCCATAGACTCAACATTGCCCCATAGACTCAGCACTGCCCCATAGACTCAACACTGCCCCATAGACTCAACACTGCACCATAGACTCAACACTGCATCATAGACTCAACACTGCACCATAGACTCAACACTGCACCATAGACTCAACACTGCCACCCATAGACTCAACACTGCCCCATAGACTCAACACTGCACCATAGACTCAACACTGCACCATAGACTCAACACTGCCACCCATAGACTCAACACTGCACCATAGACTCAACACTGCCACCCATAGACTCAACACTGCACCATAGACTCAACACTGCACCATAGACTCAACACTGCACCATAGACTCAACACTGCCCCATAGACTCAGCACTGCACCATAGACTCAACACTGCACCATAGACTCAACACTGCACCATAGACTCAACACTGCCCCATAGACTCAACACTGCCCCATAGACTCAGCACTGCACCATAGACTCAGCACTGCCACCCATAGACTCAACACTGCCCCATAGACTCAACACTGCACCATAGACTCAGCACTGCACCATAGACTCAACACTGCACCATAGACTCAACACTGCACCATAGACTCAACACTGCACCATAGACTCAACACTGCACCATAGACTCAACACTGCACCATAGACTCAACACTGCACCATAGACTCAACACTGCCCCATAGACTCAACACTGCACCATAGACTCAACACTGCACCATAGACTCAACACTGCACCATAGACTCAACACTGCACCATAGACTCAACACTGCACCATAGACTCAACACTGCACCATAGACTCAGCACTGCACCATAGACTCAACACTGCCCCATAGACTCAACACTGCACCATAGACTCAACACTGCCCCATAGACTCAACACTGCACCATAGACTCAACACTGCACCATAGACTAAACACTGCACCATAGACTCAACACTGCCCCATAGACTCAACACTGCACCATAGACTCAACACTGCCCCATAGACTCAGCACTGCCCCATAGACTCAACACTGCACCATAGACTCAACACTGCACCATAGACTCAACACTGCACCATAGACTCAACACTGCACCATAGACTCAGCACTGCACCATAGACTCAACACTGCCCCATAGACTCAACACTGCCCCATAGACTCAGCACTGCACCATAGACTCAACACTGCACCATAGACTCAGCACTGCACCATAGACTCAACATTGCACCATAGACTCAACACTGCACCATAGACTCAACACTGCACCATAGACTCAACACTGCACCATAGACTCAACACTGCACCATAGACTCAACATTGCCCCATAGACTCAACACTGCACCATAGACTCAACACTGCACCATAGACTCAACACTGCCCCATAGACTCAACATTGCCCCATAGACTCAACACTGCCCCATAGACTCAACACTGCCCCATAGACTCAACACTGCCCCATAGACTCAACACTGCACCATAGACTCAACACTGCCCCATAGACTCAACACTGCACCATAGACTCAACACTGCCCCATAGACTCAACACTGCACCATAGACTCAACACTGCATCATAGACTCAACACTGCACCATAGACTCAACACTGCCCCATAGACTCAACATTGCCCCATAGACTCAGCACTGCCCCATAGACTCAACATTGCCCCATAGACTCAGCACTGCCCCATAGACTCAACACTGCCCCATAGACTCAACACTGCACCATAGACTCAACACTGCACCATAGACTCAACACTGCCACCCATAGACTCAACACTGCCCCATAGACTCAACACTGCACCATAGACTCAACACTGCACCATAGACTCAACACTGCCACCCATAGACTCAACACTGCATCATAGACTCAACACTGCCCATAGACTCAACACTGCACCATAGACTCAACACTGCCCCATAGACTCAACACTGCACCATAGACTCAACACTGCCACCCATAGACTCAACACTGCATCATAGACTCAACACTGCACCATAGACTCAACACTGCCCCATAGACTCAACACTGCACCATAGACTCAACATTGCCCCATAGACTCAACACTGCCCCATAGACTCAGCACTGCACCATAGACTCAGCACTGCACCATAGACTCAACACTGCACCATAGACTCAACACTGCCCCATAGACTCAACACTGCACCATAGACTCAACACTGCACCATAGACTCAACACTGCACCATAGACTCAACACTGCACCATAGACTCAACACTGCCCCATAGACTCAGCACTGCACCATAGACTCAACACTGCACCATAGACTCAACACTGCACCATAGACTCAACACTGCCCCATAGACTCAACACTGCCCCATAGACTCAGCACTGCACCATAGACTCAGCACTGCCACCCATAGACTCAACACTGCCCCATAGACTCAACACTGCACCATAGACTCAGCACTGCACCATAGACTCAACACTGCACCATAGACTCAACACTGCACCATAGACTCAACACTGCCCCATAGACTCAACACTGCACCATAGACTCAACACTGCCCCATAGACTCAACACTGCACCATAGACTCAGCACTGCACCATAGACTCAACACTGCACCATAGACTCAACACTGCACCATAGACTCAACACTGCACCATAGACTCAACACTGCACCATAGACTCAACACTGCACCATAGACTCAACACTGCCCCATAGACTCAACACTGCACCATAGACTCAACACTGCACCATAGACTCAACACTGCACCATAGACTCAACACTGCACCATAGACTCAACACTGCACCATAGACTCAACACTGCACCATAGACTCAGCACTGCACCATAGACTCAACACTGCCCCATAGACTCAACACTGCCCCATAGACTCAACACTGCCCCATAGACTCAACACTGCCCCATAGACTCAACACTGCACCATAGACTCAACACTGCACCATAGACTCAACACTGCACCACAGACTCAACACTGCACCATAGACTCAACACTGCCCCATAGACTCAACACTGCACCATAGACTCAACACTGCCCCATAGACTCAACACTGCCCCATAGACTCAACACTGCACCATAGACTCAACACTGCCCCATAGACTCAACACTGCACCATAGACTCAACACTGCACCATAGACTCAACACTGCACCATAGACTCAACACTGCCCCATAGACTCAACACTGCACCATAGACTCAACACTGCCCCATAGACTCAGCACTGCCCCATAGACTCAACACTGCACCATAGACTCAACACTGCACCATAGACTCAACACTGCACCATAGACTCAACACTGCACCATAGACTCAGCACTGCACCATAGACTCAACACTGCCCCATAGACTCAACACTGCCCCATAGACTCAGCACTGCACCATAGACTCAACACTGCACCATAGACTCAGCACTGCACCATAGACTCAGCACTGCACCATAGACTCAACACTGCCCCATAGACTCAACACTGCACCATAGACTCAGCACTGCACCATAGACTCAGCACTGCACCATAGACTCAACACTGCACCATAGACTCAGCACTGCACCATAGACTCAGCACTGCACCATAGACTCAACACTGCCCCATAGACTCAACACTGCACCATAGACTCAGCACTGCACCATAGACTCAACACTGCACCATAGACTCAGCACTGCACCATAGACTCAGCACTGCACCATAGACTCAACACTGCATTATAGACTCAACACTGCACCATAGATTCAACACTGCACCATAGACTCAACACTGCACCATAGACTCAACACTGCCCCATAGACTCAACACTGCACCATAGACTCAACACTGCACCATAGACTCAACACTGCACCATAGACTCAACACTGCCCCATAGACTCAACACTGCACCATAGTTTTACGAGTTCAAGGTAAGTGGGTGGTGAGTTAGTGAATCTCACCGTCTGGGGGTTGAGTTTCCCGGACATCACAGAGACAAGATCGTCATCGGACACGGACAGAGACACATCTGCGGGCAGACCTGTAGACGGACAGAGACACACGAACCGTGTCTACGTGTGTGTGTCTGTGTGTGTCTGTGTGTCTATGTGTGTGTGTGTATGTGTGTGTGTCTGTGTGTGTGTGGCTGAGTCTGTGTGTGTCTGTGTGTGTCTGTGTGTGTGTCTGTGTGTGTGTCTGTGTGTGTCTATGTGTGTGTCTCTGTGTGTGTGTGTGGCTGAGTGTGTGTGTGTCTGTGTGTGTGTGTCTGTGTGTCTGTGTGTGTCTGTGTGTGAGTGTGTGTGTGTGTATGTGTCTGTGAGTGTGTGTGTGTCTGTGTGTCTGTGTGTGTGTGTGTCTGTGTGTGTCTGTGTGTGTCTGTGTGTGTCTGTGGGTGTGTGGCTATGTGTGTGTGTGTGTCTGTGTGTCTATGTGTGTGTGTCTATGTGTGTGTGTATGTGTGTCTGTGTGTGTGTCTATGTGTCTCTCTCTCCCCGTGTCTCTCTCCCCGTGTCTCTCTCCCCGTGTCTCTCTCCCCGTGTCTCTCTCCCCGTGTCTCTCTCTCCCCGTGTCTCTCTCTCCCCGTGTCTCTCTCCCTGTGTCTCTCTCCCCGTCTCTCTCTCCCCGTGTCTCTCTCCCCGTGTCTCTCTCCCCGTGTCTCTCTCCCCGCGTCTCTCTCCCCGTGTCTCTCTCCCCGTGTCTCTCTCCCCGTGTCTCTCTCTCCCCGTGTCTCTCTCCGTCTCTCTCCCCGTGTCTCTCTCCCCGTGTCTCTCCCCGCGTCTCTCTCCCCGTGTCTCTCTCCCCGTGTCTCTCTCCCCGTGTCTCTCTCCCCGTGTCTCTCTCCCCGTGTCTCTCTCCCCGTGTCTCTCTCTCCCCGTGTCTCTCTCCCCGTGTCTCTCCCCGTCTCTCTCCCCGTGTCTCTCTCCCCGTGTCTCTCTCTCCCCGTGTCTCTCTCCGTCTCTCTCCCCGTGTCTCTCTCCCCGTGTCTCTCTCCCCGTGTCTCTCTCCCCGGGTCTCTCTCTCCCCGTGTCTCTCTTCCCGTGTCTCTCTCCCCGTGTCTCTCTCCCCGTGTCTCTCTCCCCGTGTCTCTCTCCCCGTGTCTCTCTCCCCGTGTCTCTCTCTCCCCGTGTCTCTCTCCCCGTGTCTCTCCCCGTGTCTCTCTCCCCGTGTCTCTCTCCCCGTGTCTCTCTCCCCGTGTCTCTCTCCCCGTGTCTCTCTCCCCGGGTCTCTCTCCCCGTGTCTCTCTTCCCGTGTCTCTCTCCCCGTGTCTCTCTCCCCGTGTCTCTCTCTCCCCGTGTCTCTCTCCCCGTGTCTCTCTCCCCGTGTCTCTCTCCCCGTGTCTCTCTCCCCGTGTCTCTCTCCCCGTGTCTCTCTCCCCGTGTCTCTCTCTCCCCGTGTCTCTCTCCCCGTGTCTCTCCCCGTCTCTCTCCCCGTGTCTCTCTCCCCGTGTCTCTCTCTCCCCGTGTCTCTCTCCGTCTCTCTCCCCGTGTCTCTCTCCCCGTGTCTCTCTCCCCGTGTCTCTCTCCCCGGGTCTCTCTCTCCCCGTGTCTCTCTTCCCGTGTCTCTCTCCCCGTGTCTCTCTCCCCGTGTCTCTCTCCCCGTGTCTCTCTCCCCGTGTCTCTCTCCCCGTGTCTCTCTCTCCCCGTGTCTCTCTCCCCGTGTCTCTCCCCGTGTCTCTCTCCCCGTGTCTCTCTCCCCGTGTCTCTCTCCCCGTGTCTCTCTCCCCGTGTCTCTCTCCCCGGGTCTCTCTCCCCGTGTCTCTCTTCCCGTGTCTCTCTCCCCGTGTCTCTCTCCCCGTGTCTCTCTCTCCCCGTGTCTCTCTCCCCGTGTCTCTCTCCCCGTGTCTCTCTCCCCGTGTCTCTCTCCCCGTGTCTCTCTCCCCGTGTCTCTCTCTCCCCGTGTCTCTCTCCCCGTGTCTCTCCCCGTGTCTCTCTCCCCGTGTCTCTCTCCCTGTGTCTCTCTCCCCGTGTCTCTCTCCCCGTGTCTCTCCCCCCGTGTCTCTCTCCCCGTGTCTCTCTCCCCGTGTCTCTCTCCCCGTGTCTCTCTCCCCGTGTCTCTCTCCCCGTGTCTCTCTCCCCGTGTCTCTCTCCCCGTGTCTCTCTCCCCGTGTGTCTCTCTACCGCTTGCGTAGTTGACACTTCCTTTCCCGGTTTTCACATCGACTGTCCAAACCCCGATTTCATCTCCCGTGCCACCACGGACGCGGAACTCAAAGACGGAGGACATCTTCTGTACCAGGGTCTCTCCCTCCTGAGACACACGGAGACACAGAGACACACACGGAGACACAGAGAGACACACGGAGACACACGGAGACACAGAGACACACGGAGAGACACAGAGACACACAGAGAGACACAGAGACACACAGAGACTCAGAGAGACACAGAGACACACAGAGACACAGAGACTCAGAGAGAGAGACACACAGAGACACACAGAGACAGAGAGACACACAGAGACTCAGAGAGACACACAGAGACTCACAGAGACACACATAGACTCACAGAGACACACAGAGACACACAGAGAGACACACAGAAACTCAGAGAGATTCAGAGAGACTCACAGACACACAGAGGCACACAGAGACACAGAGAGACACAGAGACTCACAGAGACACACAGAGACACAGAGAGACACACAGAGACACAGAGACACACAGAGACTCACATAGACACACAGAGACTCACAGAGACACACAGAGACACACAGAGACTCACAGAAACACACAGAGACACACGGAGACACAGAGACACACAGAGACTCACATAGACACACAGAGACTCACAGAGACACACAGAGACTCACAGAGACTCACATAGACACACAGAGACTCACAGAGACACACAGAGACACACAGAGACACACGGAGACACAGAGACACACAGAGACTCACATAGACACACAGAGACTCACAGAGACACACAGAGACACACAGAGACACACGGAGACACAGAGAGACACACGGAGACACAGAGAGGCACAGAGACTCACATAGACACACAGAGACTCACAGAGACACACAGAGACACACAGAGACTCACAGATACACAGAGAGACACACAGAAACACACAGAGACACAGAGACACACAGAGACTCACATAGACACACAGAGACTCACAGAGACACACAGAGACACACAGAGACTCACAGAAACACACAGAGACACACGGAGACACAGAGACACACAGAGACTCACATAGACACACAGAGACTCACAGAGACACACAGAGACACACAGAGACACACGGAGACACAGAGAGACACACGGAGACACAGAGAGGCACAGAGACACACGGAGACACAGAGACACACAGAGAGACACAGAGACACACAGAGACTCAGAGAGACACAGAGACTCACAGAGACTCACAGAGACACACAGAGAGACACAGAGACACACAGAGACTCACATAGACACACAGAGACTCACAGAGACACACAGAGACACACAGAGACACACGGAGACACAGAGACACACAGAGACTCACATAGACACACAGAGACTCACAGAGACACACAGAGACACACAGAGACACACGGAGACACAGAGACACACAGAGACACACAGAGAGACACACAGAGACACACAGAGAGACACACAGAGATACACAGAGAGACTCACAGACACAGAGAGACTCAGAGAGAGACACAGAGACTCACAGAGACACACAGAGACACACAGAGACACACAGAGACTCACAGAGACACACAGAGACACACAGAGACACACGGAGACACAGAGACTCAGAGAGAGACACAGAGACTCACAGAGACACACAGAGACACACAGAGACACACGGAGACACAGAGACACACAGAGACTCACATAGACACACAGAGACTCACAGAGACACACAGAGACACACAGAGACACAGAGAGAGACACAGAGACTCACAGAGACACACAGAGACACACACAGAGACACACAGAGACTCACAGAGACACAGAGAGACACACAGAGACACACAGAGACACACAGAGACACACACAGAGACACACAGAGACTCACAGAGACACACAGACACACAGACACACAGACACACACACAGACACACACACACAGACACACACAGAGACACACAGACAGACACACACAGACACACACACACACACACAGAGACACACACAGACAGACACACACAGAAACACACACAGACACACACACAGAGACACACACAGACACACACACACACAGACACACACACACACAGAGACACACACACAGACACACACACACAGACACACACACACAGACACACACAGACACACACAGAGACACACACAGACACACACACAGACACACACACAGAGACACACACACACACACAGACACACACACACACAGAGACACACACACAGACACACACACACAGACACACACACACAGACACACACAGACACACACAGAGACACACACAGACACACACACAGACACACACACACAGAGACACACACAGACACACAGACACACACACACACACACAGAGACACACACACAGACACACACACAAAGACACACACACACAGACACACACACAGAGACACACACACACACAGACACACACACAGACACACACACAGACACACACACAGACACACACAGACAGACAAACCAGCTCCAGTCTCTTGGCGATATCTCTGAAGACGACGGCTGATTTGAAGTTGTCCTCCTCGGGAATCGAAGATCCAGAGACAGACACCATCACAGGGACACGCCTACACAGACACACACACATAGACACATAGTCACCCACACACACAGAGACACACACACAGACACCATCACAGGGACACGCCTACACAGACACACACACATAGACACATAGTCACACACACACACACAGAGACACACACACAGACACCATCACAGACACACGCCTACACAGACACACACACATAGACACATAGTCACACACACACACACAGAGACACACACACAGACACCATCACAGGGACACGCCTACACAGACACACACACATAGACACATAGTCACACACACACACAGAGACACACACACAGACACCATCACAGGGACACGCCTACACAGACACACACACATAGACACATAGTCACACACACAGAGACACACACACAGACACCATCACAGGGACACGCCTACACAGACACACACACATAGACACATAGTCACCCACACACACACAGAGACACACACACAGACACCATCACAGGGACACGCCTACACAGACACACACACATAGACACATAGTCACCCACACACACACACACAGAGACACACACACAGACACCATCACAGGGACACGCCTACACAGACACACACACATAGACACATAGTCACACACACACACACAGACACCATCACAGGGACACGCCTACACAGACACACACACATAGACACATAGTCACACACACACACACACACAGAGACACACACACAGACACCATCACAGGGACACGCCTACACAGACACACACACATAGACACATAGTCACACACACACACACAGAGACACACACACAGACACCATCACAGGGACACGCCTACACAGACACACACACATAGACACATAGTCACCCACACACACACAGAGACACACACACAGACACCATCACAGGGACACGCCTACACAGACACACACACATAGACACATAGTCACACACACACACAGAGACACACACACAGACACCATCACAGGGACACGCCTACACAGACACACACACATAGACACATAGTCACACACACACACACAGAGACACACACACAGACACTATCACAGGGACACGCCTACACAGACACACACACATAGACACATAGTCACACACACACACACAGAGACACACACACAGACACCATCACAGGGACACGCCTACACAGACACACACACATAGACACATAGTCACACACACACACAGAGACACACACACAGACACCATCACAGGGACACGCCTACACAGACACACACACATAGACACATAGTCACACACACACACACAGAGACACACACACAGACACCATCACAGGGACACGCCTACACAGACACACACACATAGACACATAGTCACACACACACACACAGAGACACACACACAGACACCATCACAGGGACACGCCTACACAGACACACACACATAGACACATAGTCACACACACACACAGAGACACACACACAGACACCATCACAGGGACACGCCTACACAGACACACACACATAGACACATAGTCACACACACACACACACACACAGACACCATCACAGGGACACGCCTACACAGACACACACACATAGACACATAGTCACACACACACACACAGAGACACACACACAGACACCATCACAGGGACACGCCTACACAGACACACACACATAGACACATAGTCACACACACACACACAGAGACACACACACAGACACCATCACAGGGACACGCCTACACAGACACACACACATAGACACATAGTCACACACACACACACAGAGACACACACACAGACACCATCACAGGGACACGCCTACACAGACACACACACATAGACACATAGTCACACACACACACACAGAGACACACACACAGACACCATCACAGGGACACGCCTACACAGACACACACACATAGACACATAGTCACACACACACACAGAGACACACACACAGACACCATCACAGGGACACGCCTACACAGACACACACACATAGACACATAGTCACACACACACACAGAGACACACACACAGACACCATCACAGGGACACGCCTACACAGACACACACACATAGACACATAGTCACACACACACACAGAGACACACACACAGACACCATCACAGGGACACGCCTACACAGACACACACACATAGACACATAGTCACACACACACACACAGAGACACACACACAGACACCATCACAGGGACACGCCTACACAGACACACACACATAGACACATAGTCACACACACACACACAGAGACACACACACAGACACCATCACAGGGACACGCCTACACAGACACACACACATAGACACATAGTCACACACACACACACACACAGAGACACACACACAGACACCATCACAGGGACACGCCTACACAGACACACACACATAGACACATAGTCACACACACACACACACACAGAGACACACACACAGACACCATCACAGGGACACGCCTACACAGACACACACACATAGACACATAGTCACACACACACACAGAGACACACACACAGACACCATCACAGGGACACGCCTACACAGACACACACACATAGACACATAGTCACACACACACACACACACAGAGACACACACACAGACACCATCACAGGGACACGCCTACACAGACACACACACATAGACACATAGTCACACACACACACACACACAGAGACACACACACAGACACTATCACAGGGACACGCCTACACAGACACACACATAGACACATAGTCACACACACACACAGAGACACAGACACAGACACCATCACAGGGACACGCCTACACAGACACACACACATAGACACATAGTCACACACACACACAGAGACACACACACAGACACCATCACAGGGACACGCCTACACAGACACACACACATAGACACATAGTCACACACACACACAGAGACACACACACAGACACCATCACAGGGACACGCCTACACAGACACACACACATAGACACATAGTCACACACACACACACACAGAGACACACACACAGACACCATCACAGGGACACGCCTACACAGACACACACACATAGACACATAGTCACACACACACACAGAGACACACACACAGACACCATCACAGGGACACGCCTACACAGACACACACACATAGACACATAGTCACCCACACACACACAGAGACACACACACAGACACCATCACAGGGACACGCCTACACAGACACACACACATAGACACATAGTCACCCACACACACACAGAGACACACACACAGACACCATCACAGGGACACGCCTACACAGACACACACACATAGACACATAGTCACACACACACACAGAGACACACACACAGACACCATCACAGGGACACGCCTACACAGACACACACACATAGACACATAGTCACACACACACACAGAGACACACACACAGACACCATCACAGGGACACGCCTACACAGACACACACACATAGACACATAGTCACACACACACACAGAGACACACACACAGACACCATCACAGGGACACGCCTACACAGACACACACACATAGACACATAGTCACACACACACACAGAGACACACACACAGACACCATCACAGGGACACGCCTACACAGACACACACACATAGACACATAGTCACACACACACACAGAGACACACACACAGACACCATCACAGGGACACGCCTACACAGACACACACACATAGACACATAGTCACACACACACACACAGAGACACACACACAGACACCATCACAGGGACACGCCTACACAGACACACACACATAGACACATAGTCACACACACACACAGAGACACACACACAGACACCATCACAGGGACACGCCTACACAGACACACACACATAGACACATAGTCACACACACACACAGAGACACACACACAGACACCATCACAGGGACACGCCTACACAGACACACACACATAGACACATAGTCACACACACACACACACACAGAGACACACACACAGACACCATCACAGGGACACGCCTACACAGACACACACACATAGACACATAGTCACACACACACACAGAGACACACACACAGACACCATCACAGGGACACGCCTACACAGACACACACACATAGACACATAGTCACACACACACACACAGAGACACACACACAGACACCATCACAGGGACACGCCTACACAGACACACACACATAGACACATAGTCACACACACACACACACAGAGACACACACACAGACACCATTACAGGGACACGCCTACACAGACACACACACATAGACACATAGTCACACACACACACAGAGACACACACACAGACACCATCACAGGGACACGCCTACACAGACACACACACATAGACACATAGTCACACACACACACAGAGACACACACACAGACACCATCACAGGGACACGCCTACACAGACACACACACATAGACACATAGTCACACACACACACACAGAGACACACACACAGACACCATCACAGGGACACGCCTACACAGACACACACACATAGACACATAGTCACACACACACACACACACAGAGACACACACACAGACACCATCACAGGGACACGCCTACACAGACACACACACATAGACACATAGTCACACACACACACAGAGACACACACACAGACACCATCACAGGGACACGCCTACACAGACACACACACATAGACACATAGTCACACACACACACAGAGACACACACACAGACACCATCACAGGGACACGCCTACACAGACACACACACATAGACACATAGTCACACACACACACACACACAGAGACACACACACAGACACCATCACAGGGACACGCCTACACAGACACACACACATAGACACATAGTCACACACACACACACAGAGACACACACACAGACACCATCACAGGGACACGCCTACACAGACACACACACATAGACACATAGTCACACACACACACACAGAGACACACACACAGACACCATCACAGGGACACGCCTACACAGACACACACACATAGACACATAGTCACACACACACACACAGAGACACACACACAGACACCATCACAGGGACACGCCTACACAGACACACACACAGACACATAGTCACACACACAGAGACACACACACAGACACCATCACAGGGACACGCCTACACAGACACACACACATAGACACATAGTCACACACACACACAGAGACACACACACAGACACCATCACAGGGACACGCCTACACAGACACACACACAGACACATAGTCATACACACACACAGAGACACACACACAGACACCATCACAGGGACACGCCTACACAGACACACACACATAGACACATAGTCACACACACACACAGAGACACACACACGGACACCATCACAGGGACACGCCTACACAGACACACACACAGACACATAGTCACACACACACACAGAGACACACACACAGACACCATCACAGGGACACGCCTACACAGACACACACACATAGACACATAGTCACACACACACACAGAGACACACACACAGACACCATCACAGGGACACGCCTACACAGACACACACACAGACACATAGACACATACACTTAGACACACAGACACACACACAGACACACACAGACACACACACACACAGACACACACACACAGTCACATAGACACACACACAGACACAGAGACACACACACACACAGTCACATAGAGACACACAGTCACATAGACACACATAGACACAGACACATAGACACACACGCAGACACACACACACACAGACACACACACACAGATAGACACACAGTGTACTAGTGTACTAGTTAGTGTACTAGTTAGTGTACTAGTTAGTGTACTAGTTAGTGTACTAGTTAGTGTACTAGTGTACTAGTTAGTGTACTAGTGTACTAGTTAGTGTACTAGTTAGTGTACTAGTTAGTGTACTAGTTAGTGTACTAGTTAGCTAGTTAGTGTGCTAGTTAGTGTGCTAGTTAGTGCACTAGTTAGTGTACTAGTTAGTGTGCTAGTTAGTGTGCTAGTTAGTGCACTAGTTAGTGTACTAGTTAGTGTACTAGTTAGCTAGTTAGTGTACTAGTTAGTGTACTAGTTAGCTAGTTAGTGTACTAGTTAGTGTACTAGTTAGCTAGTTAGTGTACTAGTTAGTGTACTAGTTAACTAGTTAGTGTGCTAGTTAGTGTGCTAGTTAGTGTACTAGTTAGTGTACTAGTTAGCTAGTTAGTGTACTAGTTAGTGTACTAGTTAACTAGTTAGTGTGCTAGTTAGTGTGCTAGTTAGTGTGCTAGTTAGTGTGCTAGTTAACTAGTTAGTGTACTAGTTAGTGTGCTAGTTAGTGTACTAGTTAGTGTACTAGTTAGTGTGCTAGTTAGTGTACTAGTTAGTGTACTAGTTAGTGTACTAGTTAGTGTACTAGTTAGTGTGCTAGTTAGTGTGCTAGTTAGTGTACTAGTTAGTGTACTAGTTAGTGTGCTAGTTAGTGTACTAGTTAGTGTACTAGTTAGTGTACTAGTTAGCTAGTTAGTGTACTAGTTAGCTAGTTAGTGTACTAGTTAGTGTGCTAGTTAGTGTACTAGTTAGTGTACTAGTTAGTGTACTAGTTAGCTAGTTAGTGTACTAGTTAACTAGCACACTAACTACTTAACTAGTTAGCTAGTTAGTGTGCTAGTTAGTGTGCTAGTTAGTGTACTAGTTAGTGTACTAGTTAGTGTACTAGTTAGTGTACTAGTTAGTGTACTAGTTAGTGTGCTAGTTAGTGTAGTAGTTAGTGTACTAGTTAGTGTGCTAGTTAGTGTGCTAGTTAGTGTAGTAGTTAGTGTACTAGTTAGTGTACTAGTTAACTAGCACACTAACTAGTACACTAACTAGTACACTAACTAGCACACTAACTAGCACACTAACTAGTTAACTAGTTAACTAGTTACCTGGCACCACCACCACCACCACCACGGTAGACGGCCACCACCACAGCCCCGCCGAGGCCCAGATTGTGTTGCAAGCCGTGACGGGCGGCTGGGACTTGGCGGGTTCCGGCTTCACCGCGGAGTTGCCAACAGAGCTCAGCACACTGCGCTAGGCCTGCGGGTGGGTGGGTGGGTCACTGTGTGTGTCACTGTGTGTGTGTGTGTGTCTGTGTGTGTGTCAGTGTGTGTGTGTGTGTGTCACTGTGTGTGTGTGTGTCACTGTGTGTGTGTGTGTCACTGTGTATGTCACTGTGTATGTCACTGTGTGTGTCACTGTGTGTGTGTGTGTCACTGTGTGTGTGTGTGTCACTGTGTGTGTGTGTGTCACTGTGTGTGTGTGTGTCACTGTGTATGTCACTGTGTATGTCACTGTGTGTGTCACTGTGTGTGTCACTGTGTGTGTCACTGTGTGTGTCACTGTGTGTGTGTGTGTCACTGTGTGTGTCACTGTGTGTGTCACTGTGTGTGTGTGTGTCACTGTGTGTGTGTGTGTGTCACTGTGTGTGTGTGTGTGTCACTGTGTGTGTGTCACTGTGTGTGTGTGTGTGTGTCACTGTGTGTGTGTGTGTGTCACTGTGTGTGTGTGTGTGTCACTGTGTGTGTGTGTGTCTCAGCACACTGAGCTAGGCCTGCGGGTGGGTGGGGGTGGGTGTGTGTGTGTCACTGTGTGTGTCACTGTGTGTGTCACTGTGTGTGTGTGTGTCACTGTGTGTGTGTGTCACTGTGTGTGTGTGTCACTGTGTGTGTGTGTGTCACTGTGTGTGTGTGTCACTGTGTGTGTGTGTCACTGTGTGTGTGTGTGTCAGTGTGTCACTGTGTGTGTGTGTGTCAGTGTGTGTGTGTGTCACTGTGTGTGTGTGTGTCACTGTGTGTGTGTGTCACTGTGTGTGTGTGTCACTGTGTGTGTGTGTGTCAGTGTGTGTGTGTGTCACTGTGTGTGTGTGTCACTGTGTGTGTGTGTGTCACTGTGTGTGTGTCACTGTGTGTGTGTGTCACTGTGTGTGTGTGTCACTGTGTGTGTGTGTGTCACTGTGTGTGTGTGTGTGTCAGTGTGTGTGTGTGTCACTGTGTGTGTGTGTCAGTGTGTGTGTGTGTCACTGTGTGTGTGTGTGTCAGTGTGCGTGTGTGTCACTGTGTGTGTGTGTGTCACTGTGTGTGTGTCACTGTGTGTGTGTGTCACTGTGTGTGTGTGTGTCAGTGTGTGTGTGTGTCACTGTGTGTGTGTGTGTCACTGTGTGTGTGTGTGTCACTGTGTGTGTGTGTGTCACTGTGTGTGTGTGTGTGTCACTGTGTGTGTGTGTCACTGTGTGTGTGTGTCACTGTGTGTGTGTGTGTCACTGTGTGTGTGTGTGTCACTGTGTGTGTGTGTGTGTCAGTGTGTGTGTGTGTCACTGTGTGTGTGTGTCAGTGTGTGTGTGTGTGTCACTGTGTGTGTGTGTGTCACTGTGTGTGTGTGTGTCACTGTGTGTGTGTGTGTGTCACTGTGTGTGTGTGTCACTGTGTGTGTGTGTCAGTGTGTGTGTGTGTCACTGTGTGTGTGTGTGTCACTGTGTGTGTGTGTGTGTCAGTGTGTGTGTGTGTCACTGTGTGTGTGTGTGTCAGTGTGTGTGTGTGTCACTGTGTGTGTGTGTCACTGTGTGTGTGTGTGTGTCACTGTGTGTGTGTGTGTGTCACTGTGTGTGTGTGTGTGTCACTGTGTGTGTGTGTGTGTCACTGTGTGTGTGTGTCACTGTGTGTGTGTGTCACTGTGTGTGTGTGTGTCACTGTGTGTGTGTGTGTCACTGTGTGTGTGTGTGTCAGTGTGTGTGTGTGTGTGTCACTGTGTGTGTGTGTGTGTCACTGTGTGTGTGTGTGTCAGTGTGTGTGTGTGTCACTGTGTGTGTGTGTCACTGTGTGTGTGTGTGTCACTGTGTGTGTGTGTCACTGTGTGTGTGTGTCACTGTGTGTGTGTGTGTCACTGTGTGTGTGTGTGTCAGTGTGTGTGTGTGTCACTGTGTGTGTGTGTGTCACTGTGTGTGTGTGTCAGTGTGTGTGTGTGTCACTGTGTGTGTGTGTCACTGTGTGTGTGTGTGTGTCACTGTGTGTGTGTGTGTCACTGTGTGTGTGTGTGTCACTGTGTGTGTGTGTGTCACTGTGTGTGTGTGTGTGTCAGTGTGTGTGTGTGTCACTGTGTGTGTGTGTGTCAGTGTGTGTGTGTGTCACTGTGTGTGTGTGTGTCAGTGTGTGTGTGTGTGTCAGTGTGTGTGTGTGTCACTGTGTGTGTGTGTCACTGTGTGTGTGTGTCACTGTGTGTGTGTGTGTCACTGTGTGTGTGTGTGTGTCAGTGTGTGTGTGTGTCACTGTGTGTGTGTGTGTGTCACTGTGTGTGTGTGTGTCACTGTGTGTGTGTGTGTCACTGTGTGTGTGTGTGTCACTGTGTGTGTGTGTGTCAGTGTGTGTGT
>NW_027621546.1:0-27500 GCF_964198595.1 Lampetra fluviatilis | reverse complement strand
GGAGACACGGGGAGAGAGACACGGGGTGAGAGAGACACGGGGAGAGAGACACGGGGAGAGAGACACGGGGAGAGAGACACGGGGAGAGAGACACGGGGAGAGAGAGACACGGGGTGAGAGAGACACGGGGAGAGAGACACGGGGAGAGAGACACGGGGAGAGAGAGACACGGGGAGAGAGAGACACGGGGAGAGAGAGACACGGGGTGAGAGAGACACGGGGAGAGAGACACGGGGAGAGAGACACGGGGAGAGAGAGACACGGGGAGAGAGAGACACGGGGAGAGAGACACGGGGAGAGAGACACGGGGAGAGAGAGACACGGGGAGAGAGACACGGGGGGAGAGACACGGGGAGACACGGGGAGAGAGACACGGGGAGAGAGACACGGGGAGAGAGACACGGGGAGAGAGACACGGGGAGAGAGACACGGGGAGAGAGACACGGGGAGAGAGACACGCGGAGAGAGACACGGGGAGAGAGACACGGGGAGAGAGACACGGGGAGAGAGACACGGGGAGAGAGAGACACGGGGAGAGAGACACGGGGAGAGAGAGACACGGAGAGAGACACGGGGAGAGAGAGACACGGGGAGAGAGACACGGGGAGAGAGACATGGGGAGACACGCGGAGAGAGAGAGACACGGGGAGAGAGAGACACGGGGAGAGAGAGACACGGGGAGAGAGAGACACGGGGGGAGAGAGAGACACGGGGAGAGAGACACGGGGAGAGAGACACGGGGAGAGAGACATGGGGAGACACGCGGAGAGAGAGAGACACGGGGAGAGAGAGACACGGGGGGAGAGAGACACGGGGAGAGAGAGACACGGGGGGAGAGAGAGACACGGGGAGAGAGACACGGGGAGAGAGACACGGGGAGACACGCGGAGAGAGAGAGACACGGGGAGAGAGAGACACGGGGGGAGAGAGACACGGGGAGAGAGAGAGAGACACAGGGAGACACGCGGAGAGAGAGAGACACGGGGGGAGAGAGACACGGGGAGAGAGAGAGACACGGGGAGAGACACGGGGAGACAGGCGGGGTGAGACACGCACACACACGGAGAGACATGGGGAGACACGCGGACAGAGACACGGGGGGAGAGACACGCGGGGAGAGAGAGAGACACGGGGAGAGACACGGGGAGACAAACGGAGAGAGAGAGAGACAAGCGGGGAGACACGGGGAAAGACACGGGGAGAGACAGAGACACACATGGAGAGACACACGGGGAGACACGGGAACAGAGACACACACATACAAGGACAGAGACACACACAGACACAGGGAGACACACGGGGAGACACGGGAACAGAGACACACACATACGGGGACAGAGACACACACACACACAGGGAGACACGGAAAGACACGGGAACAGAGACACACACATACGGGGACAGAGACACACACACACACAGGGAGACACACGGGGAGACACGGGGAGAGAGACACACACATACGGGGACAGAGACACACACACACAGGGAGACACACGGGGAGACACGGGGAGAGAGACACACACATACGGGGACAGAGACACACACACACACAGGGAGACACACGGGGAGACACGGGGAGAGAGACACACACATACGGGGACAGAGACACACACACACAGGGAGACACACGGGGAGACACGGGGAGAGAGACACACACGTACGGGGACAGAGACACACACACACACATGGAGACACACGGGGAGACACGGGAACAGAGACACACACATACGGGGACAGAGACACACACACACACAGGGAGACACACGGGGAGACACGGGGAGAGAGACACACACATACGGGGACAGAGACACACACACACACAGGGAGACACGGGAAGACACGGGGAGAGAGACACACACATACGGGGACAGAGACACACACACACAGGGAGACACACGGGGAGACACGGGGAGAGAGACACACACGTACGGGGACAGAGACACACACACACACATGGAGACACACGGGGAGACACGGGAACAGAGACACACACACACGGGGACAGAGACACACACACAGACACAGGGAGACACGGGGAGACACGGGAACAGAGACACACACGTACGGGGACAGAGACACACACACACACAGGGAGACACACGGGGAGACACGGGAACAGAGACACACACGTACGGGGACAGAGACACACACACACACAGGGAGACACACGGGGAGACACGGGGACAGAGACACACACGTACGGGGACAGAGACACACACACACACAGGGAGACACGGAAAGACACGGGAACAGAGACACACACACACGGGGACAGAGACACACACACAGACACAGGGAGACACACGGGGAGACACGGGGAAAGACACGGGGAGAGACAGAGACACACATGGAGAGACACACGGGAAGACACGGGAACAGAGACACACACGTACGGGGACAGAGACACACACACACACAGGGAGACACACGGGAAGACACGGGAACAGAGACACACACGTACGGGGACAGAGACACACACACACACAGGGAGACACACGGGGAGACACGGGAACAGAGACACACACGTACGGGGACAGAGACACACACACACACAGGGAGACACACGGGGAGACACGGGAACAGAGACACACACGTACGGGGACAGAGACACACACACACACAGGGAGACACACGGGGAGACACGGGAACAGAGACACACACGTACGGGGACAGAGACACACACACACACAGGGAGACACACGGGGAGACACGGGAACAGAGACACACACGTACGGGGACAGAGACACACACACACACAGGGAGACACACGGGGAGACACGGGAACAGAGACACACACGTACGGGGACAGAGACACACACACACACAGGGAGACACACGGGGAGACACGGGGAGAGAGACACACACATACGGGGACAGAGACACACACACACACAGGGAGACACACGGGGAGACACGGGAACAGAGACACACACGTACGGGGACAGAGACACACACACACACAGGGAGACACACGGGGAGACACGGGAACAGAGACACACACGTACGGGGACAGAGACACACACACACACAGGGAGACACACGGGGAGACACGGGAACAGAGACACACACGTACGGGGACAGAGACACACACACAGACACAGGGAGACACACGGGGAGACACGGGGAGAGAGAGGTATGAGGAGTCGATCTACTGCCAATTCACCACCAATTCACCACCAATTCACCACCAATTCACCACCAATTCACCACCGATTTTCTGACCACCGATCGACCGGGCGGGCAGCCTCACCGGTTCCACCAAATCTCACCGGTTCCACCAAATCTCACCGGTTCCACCAAATGTCACCGGTTCAACCAAATGTCACCGGTTCAACCAAATCTCACCGGTTCCCTCAAATCTCACCGGTTCCACCAGATCTCACCGGTTCCCCCAAATCTCACCGGTTCCCCCAAATCTCACCGGTTCCCCCAAATCTCACCGGTTCCACCAGTTCAACCAAATCTCACCGGTTCCACCAGTTCAACCAAATCTCACCGGTTCCCCCAAATCTCACCGGTTCCACCAGTTCAACCAAATCTCACCGGTTCCACCAAATCTCACCGGTTCAACCAAATCTCACCGGTTCCACCAGTTCAACCAAATCTCACCGGTTCAACCAAATCTCACCGGTTCCCCCAAATCTCACCGGTTCCCCCAAATCTCACCGGTTCCCCCAAATCTCACCGGTTCCCCCAAATCTCACCGGTTCCCCCAAATCTCACCGGTTCCCCCAAATCTCACCGGTTCCACCAGTTCAACCAAATCTCACCGGTTCCACCAGTTCAACCAAATCTCACCGGTTCCCCCAAATCTCCCCGGTTCCCCCAAATCTCCCCGGTTCCCCCAAATCTCACCGGTTCCCCCAAATCTCACCGGTTCCACCAGTTCAACCAAATCTCACCGGTTCCACCAGTTCAACCAAATCTCACCGGTTCCCCCAAATCTCCCCGGTTCCCCCAAATCTCCCCGGTTCCCCCAAATCTCACCGGTTCCCCCAAATCTCACCGGTTCCCCCAAATCTCACCGGTTCCCCCAAATCTCACCGGTTCCCCCAAATCTCCCCGGTTCCCCCAAATCTCACCGGTTCCCCAAAATCTCCCCGGTTCCCCCAAATCTCACCGGTTCCCCCAAATCTCACCGGTTCCCCCAAATCTCACCGGTTCCCCCAAATCTCCCCGGTTCCCCCAAATCTCACCGGTTCCCCCAAATCTCACCGGTTCCCCCAAATCTCCCCGGTTCCCCCAAATCTCACCGGTTCCCCCAAATCTCACCGGTTCCCCCAAATCTCCCCGGTTCCCCCAAATCTCCCCGGTTCCCCCAAATCTCACCGGTTCCCCCAAATCTCACCGGTTCCCCCAAATCTCACCGGTTCCCCCAAATCTCCCCGGTTCCCCCAAATCTCACCGGTTCCCCCAAATCTCACCGGTTCCCCCAAATCTCACCGGTTCCCCCAAATCTCACCGGTTCCACCAGTTCAACCAAATCTGACCGGTTCCCCCAAATCTCACCGGTTCCCCCAAATCTCACCGGTTCCCCCAAATCTGACCGGTTCCCCCAAATCTCACCGGTTCCCCCAAATCTCACCGGTTCCCCCAAATCTCACCGGTTCCCCCAAATCTCACCGGTTCCACCAGTTCAACCAAATCTCACCGGTTCAACCAAATCTCACCGGTTCCCCCAAATCTCACCGGTTCCCCCAAATCTCACCGGTTCCCCCAAATCTCACCGGTTCCCCCAAATCTCCCCGGTTCCCCCAAATCTCACCGGTTCCCCAAAATCTCCCCGGTTCCCCCAAATCTCACCGGTTCCCCCAAATCTCACCGGTTCCCCCAAATCTCACCGGTTCCCCCAAATCTCCCCGGTTCCCCCAAATCTCACCGGTTCCCCCAAATCTCACCGGTTCCCCCAAATCTCCCCGGTTCCCCCAAATCTCACCGGTTCCCCCAAATCTCACCGGTTCCCCCAAATCTCACCGGTTCCCCCAAATCTCCCCGGTTCCCCCAAATCTCCCCGGTTCCCCCAAATCTCACCGGTTCCCCCAAATCTCCCCGGTTCCCCCAAATCTCACCGGTTCCCCCAAATCTCACCGGTTCCCCCAAATCTCCCCGGTTCCCCCAAATCTCCCCGGTTCCCCCAAATCTCACCGGTTCCCCCAAATCTGACCGGTTCCCCCAAATCTCACCGGTTCCCCCAAATCTCCCCGGTTCCCCCAAATCTCACCGGTTCCCCCAAATCTCACCGGTTCCCCCAAATCTCACCGGTTCCCCCAAATCTCCCCGGTTCCCCCAAATCTCACCGGTTCCCCCAAATCTCACCGGTTCCCCCAAATCTCACCGGTTCCCCCAAATCTCCCCGGTTCCCCCAAATCTCACCGGTTCCCCCAAATCTCACCGGTTCCCCCAAATCTCCCCGGTTCCCCCAAATCTCCCCGGTTCCCCCAAATCTCACCGGTTCCCCCAAATCTCACCGGTTCCCCCAAATCTCACCGGTTCCCCCAAATCTCCCCGGTTCCCCCAAATCTCCCCGGTTCCCCCAAATCTCACCGGTTCCCCCAAATCTCACCGGTTCCCCCAAATCTCCCCGGTTCCCCCAAATCTCCCCGGTTCCCCCAAATCTCACCGGTTCCCCCAAATCTCACCGGTTCCCCCAAATCTCACCGGTTCCCCCAAATCTCACCGGTTCCCCCAAATCTCACCGGTTCCCCCAAATCTCCCCGGTTCCCCCAAATCTCACCGGTTCCCCCAAATCTCACCGGTTCCCCCAAATCTCACCGGTTCCCCCAAATCTCACCGGTTCCCCCAAATCTCACCGGTTCCCCCAAATCTCACCGGTTCCCCCAAATCTCACCGGTTCCACCAGTTCAACCAAATCTCACCGGTTCCCCCAAATCTCACCGGTTCCCCCAAATCTCACCGGTTCCCCCAAATCTCCCCGGTTCCCCCAAATCTCACCGGTTCCCCAAAATCTCCCCGGTTCCCCCAAATCTCACCGGTTCCCCCAAATCTCACCGGTTCCCCCAAATCTCACCGGTTCCCCCAAATCTCCCCGGTTCCCCCAAATCTCACCGGTTCCCCCAAATCTCACCGGTTCCCCCAAATCTCCCCGGTTCCCCCAAATCTCACCGGTTCCCCCAAATCTCACCGGTTCCCCCAAATCTCACCGGTTCCCCCAAATCTCCCCGGTTCCCCCAAATCTCCCCGGTTCCCCCAAATCTCACCGGTTCCCCCAAATCTCCCCGGTTCCCCCAAATCTCACCGGTTCCCCCAAATCTCACCGGTTCCCCCAAATCTCCCCGGTTCCCCCAAATCTCCCCGGTTCCCCCAAATCTCACCGGTTCCCCCAAATCTGACCGGTTCCCCCAAATCTCACCGGTTCCCCCAAATCTCCCCGGTTCCCCCAAATCTCACCGGTTCCCCCAAATCTCACCGGTTCCCCCAAATCTCACCGGTTCCCCCAAATCTCCCCGGTTCCCCCAAATCTCACCGGTTCCCCCAAATCTCACCGGTTCCCCCAAATCTCACCGGTTCCCCCAAATCTCCCCGGTTCCCCCAAATCTCACCGGTTCCCCCAAATCTCCCCGGTTCCCCCAAATCTCCCCGGTTCCCCCAAATCTCACCGGTTCCCCCAAATCTCACCGGTTCCCCCAAATCTCACCGGTTCCCCCAAATCTCCCCGGTTCCCCCAAATCTCCCCGGTTCCCCCAAATCTCACCGGTTCCCCCAAATCTCACCGGTTCCCCCAAATCTCCCCGGTTCCCCCAAATCTCCCCGGTTCCCCCAAATCTCACCGGTTCCCCCAAATCTCCCCGGTTCCCCCAAATCTCCCCGGTTCCCCCAAATCTCACCGGTTCCCCCAAATCTGACCGGTTCCCCCAAATCTCACCGGTTCCCCCAAATCTCACCGGTTCCCCCAAATCTCCCCGGTTCCCCCAAATCTCACCGGTTCCCCCAAATCTCCCCGGTTCCCCCAAATCTCACCGGTTCCCCCAAATCTCACCGGTTCCCCCAAATCTCACCGGTTCCCCCAAATCTCACCGGTTCCCCCAAATCTCCCCGGTTCCCCCAAATCTCCCCGGTTCCCCCAAATCTCACCGGTTCCCCCAAATCTCCCCGGTTCCCCCAAATCTCCCCGGTTCCCCCAAATCTCACCGGTTCCCCCAAATCTCACCGGTTCCCCCAAATCTCACCGGTTCCCCCAAATCTCCCCGGTTCCCCCAAATCTCCCCGGTTCCCCCAAATCTCACCGGTTCCCCCAAATCTCACCGGTTCCCCCAAATCTCACCGGTTCCACCAGTTCAACCAAATCTCACCGGTTCCACCAAATCTCACCGGTTCAACCAAATCTCACCGGTTCCACCAGTTCAACCAAATCTGACCGGTTCCCCCAAATCTCACCGGTTCCCCCAAATCTCACCGGTTCCCCCAAATCTCACCGGTTCCACCAGTTCAACCAAATCTCACCGGTTCCCCCAAATCTCACCGGTTCCCCCAAATCTCACCGGTTCCCCCAAATCTCACCGGGGGGACACAAGCCGAGAGCTTCATAGGTGATGAGCTCGTTAGCGGAGAAACAGTCGTGCAGTTCGATGAGCTGAATGTCGCTGGGGCTGAGTCCGCAGTCGGAAAACGCTCGCTCAGCTGCACGACGCGTCATGTCGTAGCCCACCTACAACCACAACCACCACAACCACCGCCACAACAATAACCACAACTATAGCCACAACTATAGCCACAACTATAGCCACAACAATGACTACAACAACGACCACAACAATCACTACAACCACAAGTAGAACGCTCACTCAGCCGCACGACGCGTCATGTTGTAGCCCACCTACAACCACAACAACTATAACCACAACAATTACTACAACAACAACCACAACAACAACTACAACAACAACAACAACAACAACCACAACAACAACTACAACAACAACAACAACTACAACAACAACTACAACAACAACTACAACAACTACAACAACAACAACCACAACAACAACTACAACAACAACAACCACAACAACAACAACAACCACAACTACAACAACAACCACAACAACAACAACAACCACAACTACAACAACAACAACCACAACTACAACAACAACAACAACTACAACAACAACAACAACAACCACAACAACCACAACTACCACAACAACAACAACAACAACCACAACAACAACTACAACAACAACCACAACAACAACAACAACAACCACAACAACAACAACAACAACAACAACCACAACTACAACAACAACTACAACAACTACAACAACAACAACAACCACAACTACAACAACAACAACAACCACAACAACAACTACAACAACAACCACAACAACAACTACAACAACAACAACTACAACAACAACAACAACAACAACCACAACTACAACAACAACAACAACTACAACAACAACAACAACTACAACAACAACAACTACAACAACAACAACAACAACAACCACAACTACAACAACAACAACAACTACAACAACAACAACAACAACCACAACAACAACTACAACAACAACAACCACAACAACAACAACTACAACAACAACTACAACAACTACAACAACAACAACCACAACAACAACAACTACAACAACCACAACAACAACAACTACAACAACAACAACAACCACCACTACTAACTCCTACCACCACCACAACCACCATGTCTGTGTCTCTGTGTCTCTCTGTGTCTCTCTGTGTCTCTCTCTGTGTCTCTCTGTGTCTCTGTGTCTCTCTGTGTCTCTGTGTGTGTCTCTCTGTGTCTCTGTGTGTCTCTGTGTCTCTCTGTGTGTCTCTGTGTGTCTCTGTGAGTCTCTCTGTCTCTGTGTGTCTCTCTGTGTCTCTGTGTCTCTCTGTCTCTGTCTGTCTCTGTGTGTCTCTGTGTGTCTCTGTGTGTCTCTCTGTGTGTCTCTCTGTGTGTCTCTGTGTCTCTGTGTGTCTCTGTGTGTCTCTGTGTCTCTGTGAGTCTCTCTGTCTCTGTGTGTCTCTCTGTGTCTCTGTGTCTCTCTGTCTCTGTCTGTCTCTGTGTGTCTCTGTGTGTCTCTGTGTGTCTCTCTCTGTGTCTCTCTCTGTGTCTCTCTGTCTCTGTGTCTCTCTGTGTCTCTCTGTCTCTCTGTGTGTCTCTGTGTCTCTGTGTCTCTGTGTGTCTCTGTGTCTCTCTGTGTCTCTCTGTGTCTCTCTCTGTGTCTCTCTGTCTCTGTGTGTCTCTGTGTGTCTCTGTGTCTCTCTGTGTGTCTCTCTGTGTCTCTGTGTGTGTCTCTGTGTGTCTCTGTGTCTCTCTGTGTGTCTCTGTGTGTGTCTCTGTGTGTCTCTGTGTGTCTCTGTGTGTCTCTGTGTGTCTCTGTGTCTCTCTGTGTGTCTCTCTGTGTGTCTCTGTGTCTCTCTGTGTGTCTCTCTGTGTGTCTCTGTGTGTCTCTCTGTGTCTCTCTGTGTCTCTGTGTCTCTCTGTGTCTCTGTGTCTCTCTCTCTGTCTCTGTGTCTCTGTGTCTCTCTGTGTGTCTCTCTGTGTGTGTCTCTGTGTCTCTCTCTGTGTCTCTGTGTCTCTCTCTGTGTCTCTGTGTCTCTCTCTGTCTCTCTCTGTGTCTCTCTGTGTCTCTGTGTCTCTCTGTCTCTGTGTCTCTCTGTGTGTCTGTGTGTTTCTCTCTCTGTGTCTCTGTGTCTCTCTGTGTGTCTCTGTGTCTCTCTCTGTGTCTCTCTGTCTCTGTGTCTCTGTGTGTGTCTCACCAGGTTCATGGCGCTGTTTGAGTTGAACGTGGTGGCCGTGTCTGTCTGCATCACCATGGCGAGGATCTCCACGGCGCGTGTCTCCAGGGAGTGGAGTCGGACAAACGACTCGGACACAAGCACGGCAGCAGCAGAGCCGTCGGACGTGGGGCTGGGCAGAGAGACACGGAGTGAGACAGACACGCAGAGAGACACGGGGAGTGTGAGAGAGAGAGAGAGACACGGGGAGAGAGACACGCGGAGAGACACGAAGAGAGAGACACAGAGAGACAGGGAGACACGGGGAGAGAGACACACGCGGAGTGAGACACGCAGACAGAGAGACACGGGGAGAGAGAGACACAGAGAGACACGGAGAGACAGAGAGACAGAGAGACACAGAGACACGGGGAGAGAGACACGGGGAGAGACAGAGAGAGAGACACGGGGAGAGACACACGGGGAGTAGTTAGTGTACTAGTTAGTGTACTAGTTAGTGTGCTAGTTAGTGTGCTAGTTAGTGTACTAGTTAGTGTACTAGTTAGTGTACTAGTTAGTGTACTAGTTAGTGTACTAGTTAGTGTGCTAGTTAGTGTGCTAGTTAGTGTACTAGTTAGTGTACTAGTTAGTGTGCTAGTTAGTGTGCTAGTTAGTGTACTAGTTAGTGTACTAGTTAGTGTACTAGTTAGTGTGCTAGTTAGTGTACTAGTTAGTGTGCTAGTTAGTGTGCTAGTTAGTGTACTAGTTAGTGTGCTAGTTAGTGTGCTAGTTAGTGTGCTAGTTAGTGTACTAGTTAGTGTACTAGTTAGTGTGCTAGTTAGTGTGCTAGTTAGTGTGCTAGTTAGTGTGCTAGTTAGTGTACTAGTTAGTGTGCTAGTTAGTGTACTAGTTAGTGTGCTAGTTAGTGTGCTAGTTAGTGTGCTAGTTAGTGTGCTAGTTAGTGTGCTAGTTAGTGTGCTAGTTAGTGTGCTAGTTAGTGTACTAGTTAGTGTACTAGTGTACTAGTTAGTGTACTAGTTAGTGTGCTAGTTAGTGTGCTAGTGTACTAGTTAGTGTGCTAGTTAGTGTACTAGTGTACTAGTTAGTGTGCTAGTTAGTGTGCTAGTTAGTGTGCTAGTGTACTAGTTAGTGTGCTAGTTAGTGTACTAGTGTACTAGTTAGTGTACTAGTTAGTGTGCTAGTTAGTGTGCTAGTTAGTGTACTAGTTAGTGTACTAGTTAGTGTACTAGTTAGTGTACTAGTGTACTAGTTAGCTAGTTAGTGTGCTAGTTAGTGTGCTAGTTAGTGTGCTAGTGTACTAGTTAGTGTGCTAGTTAGTGTGCTAGTGTACTAGTTAGTGTGCTAGTTAGTGTACTAGTGTACTAGTTAGTGTACTAGTTAGTGTGCTAGTTAGTGTGCTAGTTAGTGTACTAGTGTGCTAGTTAGTGTGCTAGTTAGTGTACTAGTTAGTGTGCTAGTTAGTGTACTAGTGTACTAGTTAGTGTACTAGTTAGTGTACTAGTTAGTGTGCTAGTTAGTGTGCTAGTTAGTGTGCTAGTTAGTGTGCTAGTTAGTGTTACTAGTTAGTATACTAGTTAGTGTACTAGTGTACTAGTTAGTGTGCTAGTTAGTGTACTAGTGTACTAGTTAGTGTGCTAGTTAGTGTGCTAGTTAGTGTGCTAGTTAGTGTGCTAGTGTATTAGTTAGTGTGCTAGTTAGTGTGCTAGTTAGTGTGCTAGTTAGTGTGCTAGTTAGTGTGCTAGTTAGTGTACTAGTTAGTGTACTAGTTAGTGTGCTAGTTAGTGTGCTAGTTAGTGTACTAGTTAGTGTGCTAGTTAGTGTACTAGTTAGTGTACTAGTTAGTGTGCTAGTTAGTGTACTAGTTAGTGTGCTAGTTAGTGTACTAGTTAGTGTACTAGTTAGTGTACTAGTTAGTGTACTAGTTAGTGTGCTAGTTAGTGTGCTAGTTAGTGTGCTAGTTAGTGTACTAGTTAGTGTACTAGTTAGTGTGCTAGTTAGTGTACTAGTTAGTGTGCTAGTTAGTGTGCTAGTTAGTGTACTAGTTAGTGTACTAGTTAGTGTGCTAGTTAGTGTGCTAGTTAGTGTGCTAGTTAGTGTACTAGTTAGTGTGCTAGTTAGTGTGCTAGTTAGTGTACTAGTTAGTGTGCTAGTTAGTGTACTAGTGTACTAGTGTACTAGTTAGTGTACTAGTTAGTGTGCTAGTTAGTGTGCTAGTTAGTGTGCTAGTTAGTGTGCTAGTTAGTGTGCTAGTTAGTGTGCTAGTTAGTGTGCTAGTTAGTGTGCTAGTTAGTGTACTAGTTAGTGTACTAATTAGTGTGCTAGTTAACTAGTTAGTGTACTAGTTAGTGTGCTAGTTAGTGTACTAGTTAGTGTGCTAGTTAGTGTGCTAGTTAGTGTGCTAGTTAGTGTACTAGTTAGTGTACTAGTTAGTGTACTAGTTAGTGTACTAGTTAGTGTGCTAGTTAGTGTACTAGTTAGTGTACTAGTTAACTAGTTAGTGTACTAGTTAGTGTACTAGTTAACTAGTTAGTGTACTAGTTAGTGTACTAGTTAGTGTGCTAGTTAGTGTGCTAGTTAGTGTGCTAGTTAGTGTACTAGTTAGTGTGCTAGTTAGTGTGCTAATTAGTGTACTAGTTAGTGTACTAGTTAGTGTACTAGTTAGTGTGCTAGTTAGTGTGCTAGTTAGTGTGCTAGTTAGTGTACTAGTTAGTGTGCTAGTTAGTGTGCTAGTTAGTGTACTAGTTAGTGTGCTAGTTAGTGTGCTAGTTAGTGTGCTAGTTAGTGTGCTAGTTAGTGTGCTAGTTAGTGTACTAGTTAGTGTGCTAGTTAGTGTACTAGTTAACTAGTTAGTGTGCTAGTTAGTGTACTAGTTAGTGTGCTAGTTAGTGTGCTAGTTAGTGTACTAGTTAGTGTACTAGTTAGTGTACTAGTTAGTGTGCTAGTTAGTGTGCTAGTTAGTGTACTAGTTAGTGTACTAGTTAGTGTGCTAGTTAGTGTACTAGTTAGTGTGCTAGTTAGTGTGCTAGTTAGTGTACTAGTTAGTGTACTAGTTAGTGTACTAGTTAGTGTACTAGTTAGTGTGCTAGTTAGTGTGCTAGTTAGTGTGCTAGTTAGTGTGCTAGTTAGTGTACTAGTTAGTGTGCTAGTTAGTGTGCTAGTTAGTGTGCTAGTTAGTGTGCTAGTTAGTGTACTAGTTAGTGTGCTAGTTAGTGTGCTAGTTAGTGTGCTAGTTAGTGTGCTAGTTAGTGTACTAGTTAGTGTGCTAGTTAGTGTGCTAGTTAGTGTACTAGTTAGTGTGCTAGTTAGTGTACTAGTGTACTAGTGTACTAGTTAGTGTGCTAGTTAGTGTGCTAGTTAGTGTGCTAGTTAGTGTGCTAGTTAGTGTGCTAGTTAGTGTGCTAGTTAGTGTGCTAGTTAGTGTGCTAGTTAGTGTACTAATTAGTGTGCTAGTTAACTAGTTAGTGTACTAGTTAGTGTGCTAGTTAGTGTACTAGTTAGTGTGCTAGTTAGTGTGCTAGTTAGTGTGCTAGTTAGTGTACTAGTTAGTGTACTAGTTAGTGTACTAGTTAATGTGCTAGTTAGTGTACTAGTTAGTGTACTAGTTAACTAGTTAGTGTACTAGTTAGTGTACTAGTTAACTAGTTAGTGTACTAGTTAGTGTACTAGTTAGTGTGCTAGTTAGTGTGCTAGTTAGTGTGCTAGTTAGTGTACTAGTTAGTGTGCTAGTTAGTGTGCTAATTAGTGTACTAGTTAGTGTACTAGTTAGTGTACTAGTTAGTGTGCTAGTTAGTGTGCTAGTTAGTGTGCTAGTTAGTGTGCTAGTTAGTGTGCTAGTTAGTGTACTAGTTAGTGTACTAGTTAGTGTACTAGTTAGTGTGCTAGTTAGTGTGCTAGTTAGTGTACTAGTTAGTGTACTAGTTAGTGTGCTAGTTAGTGTACTAGTTAGTGTGCTAGTTAGTGTGCTAGTTAGTGTACTAGTTAGTGTACTAGTTAGTGTACTAGTTAGTGTACTAGTTAGTGTACTAGTTAGTGTGCTAGTTAGTGTGCTAGTTAGTGTACTAGTTAGTGTACTAGTTAGTGTACTAGTTAGTGTACTAGTTAGTGTACTAGTTAGTGTGCTAGTTAGTGTACTAGTTAGTGTGCTAGTTAGTGTACTAGTTAGTGTACTAGTTAGTGTACTAGTTAGTGTGCTAGTTAGTGTACTAGTTAGTGTACTAGTTAGTGTGCTAGTTAGTGTACTAGTTAGTGTACTAGTTAGTGTACTAGTTAGTGTACTAGTTAGTGTACTAGTTAGTGTGCTAGTTAGTGTACTAGTTAGTGTACTAGTTAGTGTACTAGTTAGTGTGCTAGTTAGTGTACTAGTTAGTGTGCTAGTTAGTGTACTAGTGTACTAGTGTACTAGTTAGTGTACTAGTTAGTGTGCTAGTTAGTGTGCTAGTTAGTGTGCTAGTTAGTGTACTAGTTAGTGTGCTAGTTAGTGTGCTAGTTAGTGTACTAGTTAGTGTGCTAGTTAGTGTACTAGTGTACTAGTGTACTAGTTAGTGTGCTAGTTAGTGTGCTAGTTAGTGTGCTAGTTAGTGTGCTAGTTAGTGTGCTAGTTAGTGTACTAGTTAGTGTGCTAGTTAGTGTACTAGTTAGTGTGCTAGTTAGTGTACTAGTGTACTAGTGTACTAGTTAGTGTACTAGTTAGTGTGCTAGTTAGTGTGCTAGTTAACTAGTTAGTGTGCTAGTTAGTGTGCTAGTTAGTGTGCTAGTTAGTGTGCTAGTTAGTGTGCTAGTTAGTGTGCTAGTTAGTGTACTAGTTAGTGTGCTAGTTAGTGTACTAGTTAACTAGTTAGTGTACTAGTTAGTGTACTAGTTAGTGTGCTAGTTAGTGTACTAGTTAGTGTGCTAGTTAGTGTGCTAGTTAGTGTACTAGTTAGTGTACTAGTTAGTGTGCTAGTTAGTGTGCTAGTTAGCTAGTTAGTGTGCTAGTTAACTAGTTAGTGTACTAGTTAGTGTACTAGTTAGTGTACTAGTTAGTGTGCTAGTTAGTGTACTAGTTAGTGTACTAGTTAGTGTGCTAGTTAGTGTGCTAGTTAGTGTGCTAGTTAGTGTGCTAGTTAGTGTACTAGTTAGTGTACTAGTTAACTAGTTAGTGTACTAGTTAGTGTACTAGTTAACTAGTTAGTGTACTAGTTAGTGTACTAGTTAGTGTGCTAGTTAGTGTGCTAGTTAGTGTACTAGTTAGTGTACTAGTTAGTGTGCTAGTTAGTGTACTAGTTAGTGTGCTAGTTAGCTAGTTAGTGTGCTAGTTAGTGTACTAGTTAGTGTACTAGTTAGTGTACTAGTTAGTGTGCTAGTTAGTGTGCTAGTTAGCTAGTTAGTGTGCTAGTTAACTAGTTAGTGTACTAGTTAGTGTACTAGTTAGTGTACTAGTTAGTGTGCTAGTTAGCTAGTTAGTGTGCTAGTTAGTGTACTAGTTAGTGTGCTAGTTAACTAGTTAGTGTGCTAGTTAGTGTGCTAGTTAGTGTGCTAGTTAGCTAGTTAGTGTGCTAGTTAGTGTACTAGTTAGTGTACTAGTTAGTGTACTAGTTAGTGTGCTAGTTAGTGTGCTAGTTAGTGTGCTAGTTAGTGTACTAGTTAGTGTACTAGTTAGTGTACTAGTTAGTGTGCTAGTTAGTGTACTAGTTAGTGTGCTAGTTAGTGTGCTAGTTAGTGTACTAGTTAGTGTACTAGTTAGTGTACTAGTTAGTGTGCTAGTTAGTGTGCTAGTTAGTGTGCTAGTTAGTGTACTAGTTAGTGTACTAGTTAGTGTACTAGTTAGTGTACTAGTTAGTGTGCTAGTTAGTGTGCTAGTTAGTGTGCTAGTTAGTGTACTAGTTAGTGTACTAGTTAGTGTACTAGTTAGTGTACTAGTTAGTGTGCTAGTTAGTGTACTAGTTAGTGTACTAGTTAGTGTACTAGTTAGTGTGCTAGTTAGTGTGCTAGTTAGTGTGCTAGTTAGTGTGCTAGTTAGTGTGCTAGTTAGTGTACTAGTTAGTGTACTAGTTAGTGTACTAGTTAGTGTACTAGTTAGTGTACTAATTAGCTAGTTAGTGTACTAGTTAGTGTTACTAGTTAGTTAACTAGTTAGTGTGCTAGTTAGTGTACTAGTTAGTGTACTAGTTAGTGTACTAGTTAGTGTGCTAGTTAGTGTGCTAGTTAGTGTACTAGTTAGTGTACTAGTTAGTGTACTAGTTAGTGTGCTAGTTAGTGTGCTAGTTAGTGTGCTAGTTAGTGTGCTAGTTAGTGTACTAGTTAGTGTACTAGTTAACTAGTTAGTGTGCTAGTTAGTGTGCTAGTTAGTGTGCTAGTTAGTGTACTAGTTAGTGTACTAGTTAGTGTGCTAGTTAGTGTGCTAGTTAGTGTGCTAGTTAGTGTACTAGTTAGTGTGCTAGTTAGTGTGCTAGTTAGTGTACTAGTTAGTGTGCTAGTTAGTGTGCTAGTTAGTGTACTAGTTAGTGTGCTAGTTAGTGTGCTAGTTAGTGTACTAGTTAGTGTGCTAGTTAGTGTGCTAGTTAGTGTACTAATTAGCTAGTTAGTGTGCTAGTTAGTGTTACTAGTTAGTTAACTAGTTAGTGTACTAGTTAGTGTACTAGTTAGTGTACTAGTTAGTGTGCTAGTTAGTGTGCTAGTTAGTGTGCTAGTTAGTGTGCTAGTTAGTGTACTAGTTAGTGTACTAGTTAGTGTACTAGTTAGTGTACTAGTTAGTGTACTAGTTAGTGTACTAGTTAGTGTGCTAGTTAGTGTACTAGTTAGTGTACTAGTTAGTGTACTAGTTAGTGTGCTAGTTAGTGTACTAGTTAGTGTGCTAGTTAGTGTACTAGTTAGTGTACTAGTTAGTGTACTAGTTAGTGTACTAGTTAGTGTGCTAGTTAGTGTACTAGTTAGTGTACTAGTTAACTAGTTAGTGTGCTAGTTAGTGTACTAGTTAGTGTGCTAGTTAGTGTACTAGTTAGTGTACTAGTTAGTGTACTAGTTAGTGTGCTAGTTAGTGTACTAGTTAACTAGTTAGTGTGCTAGTTAGTGTACTAGTTAACTAGTTAGTGTGCTAGTTAGTGTACTAGTTAGTGTGCTAGTTAGTGTACTAGTTAGTGTACTAGTTAGTGTACTAGTTAGTGTGCTAGTTAGTGTACTAGTTAACTAGTTAGTGTGCTAGTTAGTGTACTAGTTAGTGTGCTAGTTAGTGTACTAGTTAGTGTACTAGTTAGTGTACTAGTTAGTGTGCTAGTTAGTGTACTAGTTAACTAGTTAGTGTGCTAGTTAGTGTACTAGTTAGTGTGCTAGTTAGTGTACTAGTTAGTGTGCTAGTTAGTGTACTAGTTAACTAGTTAGTGTGCTAGTTAGTGTGCTAGTTAGTGTACTAGTTAGTGTACTAGTTAGTGTACTAGTTAGTGTACTAGTTAGTGTACTAGTTACCAGCACTGCAGGAGGGTGAGGAAGTCGCTGACTGGGCGCGAGTTGAGAATGTCGTCCACGGAGAACTCGTCCTGACACTGAGACAGACTTCAACACAACCACGTCAACTAGTTAACTAGTTAACTAGCTTAACTAACTAGCACACTAACTAGCACACTAACTAGTACACTAACTAGCACACTAACTAGTACACTAACTAGTACACTAACTAGCACACTAACTAGCACACTAACTAGTACACTAACTAGCACACTAACTAGCACACTAACTAGCACACTAACTAGCACACTAACTAGTACACTAACTAGCACACTAACTAGCACACTAACTAGCACACTAACTAGCACACTAACTAGTACACTAACTAGCACACTAACTAGTACACTAACTAGAACACTACCTAGCTTAACTAGCACACTAACTAGCACACTAACTAGCACACTAACTAGCACACTAACTAGTATACTAACTAGCACACTAACTAGCACACTAACTAGCACACTAACTAGTACACTAACTAGCACACTAACTAGTTAACTAGTACACTAACTAGCACACTAACTAGTACACTAACTAGCACACTAACTATTACACTAACTAGTACACTAACTAGCACACTAACTAGTACACTAACTAGCTTAACTAGCACACTAACTAGCACACTAACTAGCACACTAACTAGTACACTAACTAGCACACTAACTAGCACACTAACTAGCACACTAACTAGTACACTAACTAGTACACTAACTAGTACACTAACTAGCACACTAACTAGTACACTAACTAGCACACTAACTAGTACACTAACTAGCACACTAACTAGTACACTAACTAGCACACTAACTAGCACACTAACTAGCACACTAACTAGCACACTAACTAGCACACTAACTAGTACACTAACTAGCACACTAACTAGCTTAACTAACTAGTACACTAACTAGCACACTAACTAGCACACTAACTAGCACACTAACTAGCACACTAACTAGCTTAACTAACTAGTACACTAACTAGTACACTAACTAGTACACTAACTAGCACACTAACTAGCACACTAACTAGTACACTAACTAGTACACTAACTAGCACACTAACTAGTACACTAACTAGTACACTAACTAGTACACTAACTAGCACACTAACTAGCACACTAACTAGTACACTAACTAGCACACTAACTAGTTAACTAGTACACTAACTAGCACACTAACTAGTACACTAACTAGTACACTAACTAGCACACTAACTAGTAAACTAACTAGCACACTAACTAGTACACTAACTAGCACACTAACTAGCACACTAACTAGTACACTAACTAGCACACTAACTAGCACACTAACTAGCACACTAACTAGTACACTAACTAGTATACTAACTAGTATACTAACTAGTACACTAACTAGCACACTAACTAGTACACTAACTAGTATACTAACTAGTACACTAACTAGTACACTAACTAGTACACTAACTAGCACACTAACTAGTACACTAACTAGCACACTAACTAGTACACTAACTAGTACACTAACTAGTACACTAACTAGTACACTAACTAGTACACTAACTAGCACACTAACTAGTACACTAACTAGTACACTAACTAGCACACTAACTAGTACACTAACTAGTACACTAACTAGTACACTAACTAGCACACTAACTAGTACACTAACTAGCACACTAACTAGTACACTAACTAGTACACTAACTAGCACACTAACTAGTACACTAACTAGTACACTAACTAGTACACTAACTAGCACACTAACTAGTACACTAACTAGCACACTAACTAGTACACTAACTAGTACACTAACTAGCACACTAACTAGCACACTAACTAGCACACTAACTAGTACACTAACTAGTACACTAACTAGCACACTAACTAGCACACTAACTAGTACACTAACTAGCACACTAACTAGTACACTAACTAGCACACTAACTAGTACACTAACTAGCACACTAACTAGCACACTAACTAGTACACTAACTAGCACACTAACTAGTACACTAACTAGTACACTAACTAGTACACTAACTAGCACACTAACTAGCACACTAACTAGCGCACTAACTAGTACACTAACTAGTACACTAACTAGCTTAACTAGCACACTAACTAGTACACTAACTAGCGCACTAACTAGTACACTAACTAGTACACTAACTAGTACACTAACTAGTACACTAACTAGCACACTAACTAGTACACTAACTAGTACACTAACTAGTACACTAACTAGCACACTAACTAGTACACTAACTAGCTTAACTAGCACACTAACTAGTACACTAACTAATACACTAACTAGCACACTAACTAGTACACTAACTAGTACACTAACTAGTACACTAACTAGCTTAACTAGCACACTAACTAGTACACTAACTAGCACACTAACTAGTACACTAACTAGCACACTAACTAGTACACTAACTAGCTTAACTAGCACACTAACTAGTACACTAACTAGTACACTAACTAGCACACTAACTAGTACACTAACTAGTACACTAACTAGTACACTAACTAGCACACTAACTAGTACACTAACTAGTACACTAACTAGTACACTAACTAGCACACTAACTAGTACACTAACTAGCTTAACTAGCGCACTAACTAGTACACTAACTAACACACTAACTAGCACACTAACTAGCACACTAACTAGCACACTAACTAGTACACTAACTAGTACACTAACTAGCACACTAACTAGCACACTAACTAGTATACTAACTAGTACACTAACTAGTACACTAACTAGTACACTAACTAGTACACTGACTAGTACACTAGCACACTAACTAGCACACTAACTAGCACACTAACTAGCACACTAACTAGCACACTAACTAGTACACTAACTAGCACACTAACTAGTACACTAACTAGCACACTAACTAGCACACTAACTAGTATACTAACTAGTACACTAACTAGTACACTAACTAGCACACTAACTAGTACACTAACTAGCACACTAACTAGTACACTAACTAACACACTAACTAGCACACTAACTAGCACACTAACTAGCACACTAACTAGCACACTAACTAGTACACTAACTAGCACACTAACTAGCACACTAACTAGCACACTAACTAGCACACTAACTAGCACACTAACTAGTACACTAACTAGCACACTAACTAGTACACTAACTAACACACTAACTAGCACACTAACTAGCACACTAACTAGCACACTAACTAGTACACTAACTAGTACACTAACTAGCACACTAACTAGCACACTAACTAGTATACTAACTAGTACACTAACTAGTACACTAACTAGTACACTAACTAGTACACTGACTAGTACACTAGCACACTAACTAGCACACTAACTAGCACACTAACTAGCACACTAACTAGCACACTAACTAGCACACTAACTAGCACACTAACTAGTACACTAACTAGTACACTAACTAGTACACTAACTAGCACACTAACTAGTACACTAACTAGCACACTAACTAGCACACTAACTAGCACACTAACTAGTACACTAACTAGTACACTAACTAGTACACTAACTAGTACACTAACTAGTACACTAGCACACTAACTAGTACACTAACTAGTACACTAACTAGTACACGAACTAGCACACTAACTAGTACACTAACTAGCACACTAACTAGCACACTAACTAGCACACTAACTAGTACACTAACTAGTACACTAACTAGTACACTAGCACACTAACTAGTACACTAACTAGCACACTAACTAGCACACTAACTAGCACACTAACTAGTACACTAACTAGTACACTAACTAGTACACTAGCACACTAACTAGTACACTAACTAGCACACTAACTAGCACACTAACTAGCACACTAACTAGCACACTAACTAGCACACTAACTAGCACACTAACTAGTACACTAACTAGTACACTAGCACACTAACTAGTACACTAACTAGTACACTAACTAGTACACTAACTAGTACACTAACTAGCACACTAACTAGCACACTAACTAGCACACTAACTAGTACACTAACTAGTACACTAACTAGTACACTAGCACACTAACTAGCACACTAACTAGCACACTAACTAGCACACTAACTAGTACACTAACTAGTACACTAGCACACTAACTAGTACACTAACTAGCACACTAACTAGTACACTAACTAGTACACTAACTAGTACACTCACTAGTACACTAGCACACTAACTAGCACACTAACTAGCACACTAACTAGTACACTAACTAGCACACTAACTAGTAACTAGTACACTAACTAGTACACTAACTAGTACACTAACTAGTACACTACACACTAACTAGTACACTAGCACACTAACTAGTACACTAACTAGTACACTAACTAGTACACTAACTAGCACACTAACTAGTACACTAACTAGTACACTAACTAGCACACTAGTACACTAACTAGTACACTAACTAGTACACTAACTAGTACACTAACTAGCACACTAGTACACTAACTAGCACACTAACTAGTACACTAACTAGTACACTAACTAGCACACTAGTACACTAACTAGCACACTAACTAGTACACTAACTAGTACACTAACTAGTACACTAACTAGTACACTAACTAGTACACAAGTACACTAACTAGCACACCAACTAGCACACTAGTACATGTGTCTCTCCCCGTGTCTCTCTCCCCGTGTCTCTCTCCCCGTGTCTCTCTCCCCGTGTCTCTCTCTGTGTCTCTCTCTCCCCGTGTCTCTCTCCCCGTGTCTCTCTCCCCGTGTCTCTCTCCCCGTGTCTCTCTCTCCCCGTGTCTCTCTCCCCGTGTATCTCTCCCCGTGTCTCTCTCTCCCCGTGTCTCTCCCCGTGTCTCTCTCCCCGTGTCTCTCTCCCCGTGTCTCTCTCCCCGTGTCTCTCTCTCCCCGTGTCTCTCTCCCCGTGTCTCTCTCCCCGTGTCTCTCTCCCCGTGTCTCTCTCCCCCTGTGTCTCTCTCCCCGTGTCTCTCTCTCCCCGTGTCTCTCTCTCCCCGTGTCTCTCTCTCCCCGTGTCTCTCTCCCCGTGTCTCTTTACCCGTGTCTCTCTCCCCGTGTCTCTCTCTCCCCGTGTCTCTCTCCCCGTGTCTCTCTCCCCGTGTCTCTCTCCCCGTGTCTCTCTCTCCCCGTGTCTCTCTCCCCGTGTCTCTCTCCCCGTGTCTCTCTCCCCGTGTCTCTCTCCCCGTGTCTCTCTCCCCGCGTCTCTCTCCCCGCGTCTCCCTCCCCGCGTCTCTCTCCCCGCGTCTCTCTCCCCGTGTCTCTCTCCCCGCGTCTCTCTCCCCGCGTCTCTCTCCCCGCGTCTCTCTCCCCGCGTCTCTCTCCCCGTGTCTCTCTCCCCGTGTCTCTCTCCCCGTGTCTCTCTCTCCCCGTGTCTCTCTCCCCGTGTCTCTCTCCCCGTGTCTCTCTCTCCCCGTGTCTCTCTCCCCGTGTCTCTCTCTCCCCGTGTCTCTCTCTCCCCGTGTCTCTCTCCCCGTGTCTCTCTCCCCGTGTCTCTCTCCCCGTGTCTCTCTCCCCGTGTCTCTCTCTCCCCGTGTCTCTCTCCCCGTGTCTCTCTCCCCGTGTCTCTCTCTCCCCGTGTCTCTCTCCCCGTGTCTCTCTCCCCGTGTCTCTCTCCCCGTGTCTCTCTCTCCCCGTGTCTCTCTCCCCGTGTCTCTCTCCCCGTGTCTCTCTCCCCGTGTCTCTCTCCCCGTGTCTCTCTCCCCGTGTCTCTCTCCCCGTGTCTCTCTCCCCGTGTCTCTCTCCCCGTGTCTCTCTCCCCGTGTCTCTCTCCCCGTGTCTCTCTCTCCCCGTGTCTCTCTCCCCGTGTCTCTCTCCCCGTGTCTCTCTCCCCGTGTCTCCCTCCCCGTGTCTCTCTCCCCGTGTCTCTCTCCCCGTGTCTCTCTCCCCGTGTCTCTCTCCCCGTGTCTCTCTCCCCGTGTCTCCCTCCCCGTGTCTCCCTCCCCGTGTCTCTCTCCCCGTGTCTCTCTCCCCGTGTCTCTCTCCCCGTGTCTCTCTCCCCGTGTCTCTCTCCCCGTGTCTCTCTCCCCGTGTCTCTCTCTCCCCGTGTCTCTCTCCCCGTGTCTCTCTCCCCGTGTCTCTCTCCCCGTGTCTCTCTCCCCGTGTCTCTCTCCCCGTGTCTCTCTCTCCCCGTGTCTCTCTCCCCGTGTCTCTCTCTCCCCGTGTCTCTCTCCCCGTGTCTCTCTCTCCCCGTGTCTCTCTCCCCGTGTCTCTCTCCCCGTGTCTCTCTCCCCGTGTCTCTCTCCCCGTGTCTCTCTCCCCGTGTCTCTCTCCCCGTGTCTCTCTCTCCCCGTGTCTCTCTCCCCGTGTCTCTCTCCCCGTGTCTCTCTCCCCGTGTCTCTCTCCCCGTGTCTCTCTCCCCGTGTCTCTCTCTCCCCGTGTCTCTCTCCCCGTGTCTCTCTCCCCGTGTCTCTCTCCCCGTGTCTCTCTCCCCGTGTCTCTCTCCCCGTGTCTCTCTCCCCGTGTCTCTCTCCCCGTGTCTCTCTCCCCGTGTCTCTCTCCCCGTGTCTCTCTCCCCGTGTCTCTCTCTCCCCGTGTCTCTCTCCCCGTGTCTCTCTCCCCGTGTCTCTCTCCCCGTGTCTCCCTCCCCGTGTCTCTCTCCCCGTGTCTCTCTCCCCGTGTCTCTCTCCCCGTGTCTCTCTCCCCGTGTCTCTCTCCCCGTGTCTCCCTCCCCGTGTCTCCCTCCCCGTGTCTCTCTCCCCGTGTCTCTCTCCCCGTGTCTCTCTCCCCGTGTCTCTCTCCCCGTGTCTCTCTCCCCGTGTCTCTCTCCCCGTGTCTCTCTCTCCCCGTGTCTCTCTCCCCGTGTCTCTCTCCCCGTGTCTCTCTCCCCGTGTCTCTCTCCCCGTGTCTCTCTCCCCGTGTCTCTCTCCCCGTGTCTCTCTCTCCCCGTGTCTCTCTCCCCGTGTCTCTCTCTCCCCGTGTCTCTCTCCCCGTGTCTCTCTCTCCCCATGTCTCTCTCCCCGTGTCTCTCTCCCCGTGTCTCTCTCCCCGTGTCTCTCTCCCCGTGTCTCTCTCCCCGTGTCTCTCTCCCCGTGTCTCTCTCCCCGTGTCTCTCTCCCCGTGTCTCTCTCCCCCTGTGTCTCTCTCCCCGTGTCTCTCTCTCCCCGTGTCTCTCTCTCCCCGTGTCTCTCTCTCCCCGTGTCTCTCTCCCCGTGTCTCTTTACCCGTGTCTCTCTCCCCGTGTCTCTCTCTCCCCGTGTCTCTCTCCCCGTGTCTCTCTCCCCGTGTCTCTCTCCCCGTGTCTCTCTCTCCCCGTGTCTCTCTCCCCGTGTCTCTCTCCCCGTGTCTCTCTCCCCGTGTCTCTCTCCCCGTGTCTCTCTCCCCGCGTCTCTCTCCCCGCGTCTCCCTCCCCGTGTCTCTCTCCCCGCGTCTCTCTCCCCGTGTCTCTCTCCCCGCGTCTCTCTCCCCGCGTCTCTCTCCCCGCGTCTCTCTCCCCGCGTCTCTCTCCCCGCGTCTCTCTCCCCGTGTCTCTCTCCCCGTGTCTCTCTCTCCCCGTGTCTCTCTCCCCGTGTCTCTCGCCCCGTGTCTCTCTCTCCCCGTGTCTCTCTCCCCGTGTCTCTCTCTCCCCGTGTCTCTCTCTCCCCGTGTCTCTCTCCCCGTGTCTCTCTCCCCGTGTCTCTCTCCCCGTGTCTCTCTCCCCGTGTCTCTCTCTCCCCGTGTCTCTCTCCCCGTGTCTCTCTCCCCGTGTCTCTCTCCCCGTGTCTCTCTCTCCCCGTGTCTCTCTCCCCGTGTCTCTCTCCCCGTGTCTCTCTCCCCGTGTCTCTCTCTCCCCGTGTCTCTCTCCCCGTGTCTCTCTCCCCGTGTCTCTCTCCCCGTGTCTCTCTCCCCGTGTCTCTCTCCCCGTGTCTCTCTCCCCGTGTCTCTCTCCCCGTGTCTCTCTCCCCGTGTCTCTCTCCCCGTGTCTCTCTCCCCGTGTCTCTCTCTCCCCGTGTCTCTCTCCCCGTGTCTCTCTCCCCGTGTCTCTCTCCCCGTGTCTCCCTCCCCGTGTCTCTCTCCCCGTGTCTCTCTCCCCGTGTCTCTCTCCCCGTGTCTCTCTCCCCGTGTCTCTCTCCCCGTGTCTCCCTCCCCGTGTCTCCCTCCCCGTGTCTCTCTCCCCGTGTCTCTCTCCCCGTGTCTCTCTCCCCGTGTCTCTCTCCCCGTGTCTCTCTCCCCGTGTCTCTCTCCCCGTGTCTCTCTCTCCCCGTGTCTCTCTCCCCGTGTCTCTCTCCCCGTGTCTCTCTCCCCGTGTCTCTCTCCCCGTGTCTCTCTCCCCGTGTCTCTCTCTCCCCGTGTCTCTCTCCCCGTGTCTCTCTCTCCCCGTGTCTCTCTCCCCGTGTCTCTCTCTCCCCGTGTCTCTCTCCCCGTGTCTCTCTCCCCGTGTCTCTCTCCCCGTGTCTCTCTCCCCGTGTCTCTCTCCCCGTGTCTCTCTCCCCGTGTCTCTCTCTCCCCGTGTCTCTCTCCCCGTGTCTCTCTCCCCGTGTCTCTCTCCCCGTGTCTCTCTCCCCGTGTCTCTCTCCCCGTGTCTCTCTCTCCCCGTGTCTCTCTCCCCGTGTCTCTCTCCCCGTGTCTCTCTCCCCGTGTCTCTCTCCCCGTGTCTCTCTCCCCGTGTCTCTCTCCCCGTGTCTCTCTCCCCGTGTCTCTCTCCCCGTGTCTCTCTCCCCGTGTCTCTCTCCCCGTGTCTCTCTCTCCCCGTGTCTCTCTCCCCGTGTCTCTCTCCCCGTGTCTCTCTCCCCGTGTCTCCCTCCCCGTGTCTCTCTCCCCGTGTCTCTCTCCCCGTGTCTCTCTCCCCGTGTCTCTCTCCCCGTGTCTCTCTCCCCGTGTCTCCCTCCCCGTGTCTCCCTCCCCGTGTCTCTCTCCCCGTGTCTCTCTCCCCGTGTCTCTCTCCCCGTGTCTCTCTCCCCGTGTCTCTCTCCCCGTGTCTCTCTCCCCGTGTCTCTCTCTCCCCGTGTCTCTCTCCCCGTGTCTCTCTCCCCGTGTCTCTCTCCCCGTGTCTCTCTCCCCGTGTCTCTCTCCCCGTGTCTCTCTCCCCGTGTCTCTCTCTCCCCGTGTCTCTCTCCCCGTGTCTCTCTCTCCCCGTGTCTCTCTCCCCGTGTCTCTCTCTCCCCGTGTCTCTCTCCCCGTGTCTCTCTCCCCGTGTCTCTCTCCCCGTGTCTCTCTCCCCGTGTCTCTCTCCCCGTGTCTCTCTCCCCGTGTCTCTCTCTCCCCGTGTCTCTCTCCCCGTGTCTCTCTCCCCGTGTCTCTCTCCCCGTGTCTCTCTCCCCGTGTCTTTCTCCCCGTGTCTCTCTCTCCCCGTGTCTCTCTCCCCGTGTCTCTCTCTCCCCGTGTCTCTCTCCCCGTGTCTCTCTCTCCCCGTGTCTCTCTCCCCGTGTCTCTCTCTCCCCGTGTCTCTATCTCCCCGTGTCTCTCTCCCCGTGTCTCTCTCCCCGTGTCTCTCTCCCCGTGTCTTTCTCCCCGTGTCTCTCTCTCCCCGTGTCTCTCTCCCCGTGTCTCTCTCCCCGTGTCTCTCCCCCCGTGTCTCTTTCTCCCCGTGTCTCTCTCCCCGTGTCTCTCTCCCCGTGTCTCTCTCTCCCCGTGTCTCTCTCCCCGTGTCTCTCTCTCCCCGTGTCTCTCTCTCCCCGTGTCTCTCTCCCCGTGTCTCTCTCCCCGTGTCTCTCTCCCCGTGTCTCTCTCCCCGTGTCTCTCTCTCCCCATGTCTCTCTCCCCGTGTCTCTCTCCCCGTGTCTCTCTCCCCGTGTCTCTCTCCCCGTGTCTCTTACGGATTGTTTGTAGAATGTTTGTGATTCTTCCAGGCGATCTTTGCGAAATGCTCAGGCTTAGTTCCTGTGAAGACAAAAACGATTCGGTGAGTGGGTGAGTGGGTGAGTGGGTGAGTGGGTGAGTGGGTGAGTGAGTGGGTGGGTGAGTGAGTGGGTGAGTGGGTGAGTGGGTGAGTGGGTGGGTGGGTGAGTGAGTGAGTGGGTGGGTGAGTGGGTGAGTGGGTGAGTGGGTGAGTGGGTGAGTGAGTGGGTGGGTGAGTGAGTGGGTGAGTGGGTGAGTGGGTGAGTGGGTGAGTGGGTGGGTGAGTGAGTGAGTGGGTGGGTGAGTGGGTGGGTGAGTGGGTGTGTGAGTGGGTGGGTGAGTGAGTGGGTGAGTGGGTGGGTGAGTGGGTGAGTGGGTGAGTGGGTGAGTGAGTGAGTGGGTGGGTGAGTGAGTGAGTGAGTGGGTGGGTGAGTGAGTGAGTGAGTGGGTGAGTGGGTGAGTGAGTGGGTGGGTCGGTGGGTGAGTGGGTGAGTGAGTGAGTGGGTGGGTGAGTGGGTGGGTGAGTGGGTGGGTGGGTGGGT
>NW_027621545.1:0-5000 GCF_964198595.1 Lampetra fluviatilis | reverse complement strand
CAGTTACTCACTCGCTCAGTCACTCACTCACCCACCCACTTTCTCAACCACCCACTCACTCACCCACCCCCTCACCCACCCACCCACCCACCCACCCACCCACTCACCCACCCACCCACTCACCCACCCACCCACTCAACCACTCAGCCACTCACCCACTCGCTCACCCACTCACTCACTCAGTCACTCACTCAGTCACTCACCCACTCACTCACCCACTCACTCACCCACTCACCCACTCACTCACCCAGTCACCCACTCAGTTACTCACTCACCCACTCACCCACCCACTCACACACCCACCCAGCCACCCACCCACCCACCCGCTCACCCACTCACCCACCCCCTCACCCACCCACCCACTCACCCACCCACCCACTCACCCACCCACCCACTCAACCACTCAGCCACTCACCCACTCGCTCACCCACTCACTCACCCAGTCACCCACTCAGTTACGCACCTCGCTCATTCACCCACCCACTCACCCACCCACCCACTCACCCACCCACTCACCCACCCACCCACTCACCCACCCACCCACTCACCCACCCACTCACCCACCCACTCAACCACTCACTCACCCATTCGCTCAGTCACTCACCCACTCACTCAGTTACTCACTCGCTCAGTCACTCACGCACTCGCTCAGTCACTCACCCACTCACTCAGTTACTCACTCGCTCAGTCACTCACTCACCCACCCACTTTCTCACCCACCCACTCACCCGCTCACCCACTCACCCACCCCCTCACCCACCCACCCACTCACCCACCCACCCACCCACCCACTCACCCACCCACTCACCCACCCACTCACCCACCCCCTCACCCACCCACCCACCCACTCACCCACCCACCCACCCACTCACCCACCCACTCACCCACCCACCCACTCACCCACCCACCCACTCAACCACTCACTCAGTCACTCACTCACTCAATCACTCACTCAGTCACTCACCCACCCACTCACCCACCCACCCACCCACCCACCCACCCACCCACTCACTCACTCACCCACCCACTCACCCACCCACCCACCCACTCACCCACCCACCCACCCACTCACCCACCCACCCACTCAACCACTCAGCCACTCACCCACTCGCTCACCCACTCACTCACCCAGTCACCCACTCAGTTACTCACTCGCTCATTCACCCACCCACTCACCCACCCACCCACTCACCCACCCACTCACTCACTCACCCACCCACTCAACCACTCACTCACCCATTCGCTCAGTCACTCGCTCATCCACTCACTCACCCACTCACTCACGCACTCGCTCAGTCACTCACCCACTCACTCAGTTACTCACTCGCTCAGTCACTCACTCACTCACCCACCCACTTTCTCAACCACTCACTCACCCACCCCCTCACCCACCCACCCACCCACTCACCCACCCACCCACTCACCCACCCACTCACCCACCAACCCACCCACTCACCCACTCACCCACTCACTCACCCACCCCCTCACCCACCCACCCACCCACCCACTCACCCACCCACCCACTCACCCACCCACTCACCCACCCACCCCCTCACCCACCCACCCACTCACCCACCCACCCACTCACCCACCCCCTCACCCACCCACCCACCCACTCACCCACCCACCCACTCACCCACCCCCTCACCCACCCACCCACCCACCCACTCACCCACCCACCCACTCAACCACTCAGCCACTCACCCACTCGCTCACCCACTCACTCACCCAGTCACCCACTCAGTTACTCACTCGCTCATTCACCCACCCACTCACCCACCCACCCACTCAACCACTCACTCACCCATTCGCTCAGTCACTCGCTCATCCACTCACTCACCCACTCACTCACGCACTCGCTCAGTCACTCACCCACTCACTCAGTTACTCACTCGCTCAGTCACTCACTCACCCACCCACTTTCTCAACCACTCACTCACCCACCCCCTCACCCACCCACCCACTCACCCACCCACCCACTCAACCACTCAGCCACTCACCCACTCGCTCACCCACTCACTCACTCAGTCACTCACTCAGTCACTCACCCACTCACTCACCCACTCACCCACTCACTCACCCAGTCACCCACTCAGTTACTCACTCACTCACTCACCTACCCCCTCACTCACCCACTCACTCACCCAGTCACCCACTCAGTTACTCACTCACTCACCCACCCCCTCACTCACCCACTCACCCACCCACTCACGCACCCACTCACTCACCCACCCACCCACCCACTCACTCAGTCACTCACTCGCTCAGTCACTCACTCACCCACCCACTTTCTCAACCACCCACTCACTCACCCACCCCCTCACCCACCCACCCACCCGCTCACCCACTCACCCACCCCCTCACCCACCCACCCACTCACCCACCCACCCACTCACCCACCCACCCACCCACCCACTCACCCACCCACCCACTCAACCACTCAGCCACTCACCCACTCACTCAGTCACTCGCTCATCCACTCACTCACCCAGTCACCCACTCAGTTACTCACTCGCTCATTCACCCACCCACTCACCCACCCACCCACCCACTCACCCACTCACCCACCCACCCACCCACTCACCCACCCCCTCACCCACCCACCTACTCACCCACCCACCCACTCACCCACCCACCCACCCCCTCACCCACCCACCCCCTCACCCACCCACCCACTCACCCACCCTCTCACCCACCCACTCACCCACCCACCCACTCAACCACTCACTCACCCACTCACTCACTCAGTCACGCACTCGCTCAGTCACTCACCCACTCACTCAGTCACTCACTCGCTCAGTCACTCACTCACCCACCCACCCCCTCACCCACTCACCCACTCACCCACCCACCCACCCACTCACCCACCCACCCACTCACCCACCCACCCACCCACTCACCCACCCACTCACCCACCCACTCAACCACTCACTCACCCATTCGCTCATCCACTCACTCACCCACTCACTCACGCACTCGCTCACTCACTCACCCACTCACTCAGTTACTCACTCGCTCAGTCACTCACTCACCCACCCACTTTCTCAACCACCCACTCACTCACCCACCCCCTCACCCACCCACCCACCCACCCACCCACCCACTCACCCACCCACCCACTCACCCACCCACCCACTCAACCACTCAGCCACTCACCCACTCGCTCACCCACTCACTCACTCAGTCACTCACTCAGTCACTCACCCACTCACTCACCCACTCACTCACCCACTCACCCACTCACTCACCCAGTCACCCACTCAGTTACTCACTCACTCACTCACCCACCCCCTCACTCACCCACTCACCCACCCACTCACACACCCACCCAGCCACCCACCCACCCACCCGCTCACCCACTCACCCACCCCCTCACCCACCCACCCACTCAACCACTCAGCCACTCACCCACTCGCTCACCCACTCACTCACCCAGTCACCCACTCAGTTACTCACTCGCTCATTCACCCACCCACTCACCCACCCACCCACCCACTCACCCACCCACTCACCCACCCACCCACTCACCCACCCACTCACTCACCCACCCACTCAACCACTCACTCACCCATTCGCTCAGTCACTCGCTCATCCACTCACTCACCCACTCACGCACTCGCTCAGTCACTCACCCACTCACTCAGTTACTCACTCGCTCAGTCACTCACTCACCCACCCACTTTCTCAACCACTCACTCACCCACCCCCTCACCCACCCACCCACCCACTCACCCACCCACCCACTCACCCACCCACTCACCCACCCACCCACCCACTCACCCACCCACCCACCCACTCACCCACTCACTCACCCACCCCCTCACCCACCCACCCACTCACTCAGTCACTCACTCAGTCACTCACCCACTCACTCACCCACTCACCCACTCACTCACCCAGTCACCCACTCAGTTACTCACTCACTCACTCACCTACCCCCTCACTCACCCACTCACTCACCCAGTCACCCACTCAGTTACTCACTCACTCACTCACCCACCCCCTCACTCACCCACTCACCCACCCACTCACGCACCCACTCACTCACCCACCCACCCACCCACTCACTCAGTCACTCACTCGCTCAGTCACTCACTCACCCACCCACTTTCTCAACCACCCACTCACTCACCCACCCCCTCACCCACCCACCCACCCGCTCACCCACTCACCCACCCCCTCACCCACCCACCCACTCACCCACCCACCCACTCACCCACCCACCCACCCACCCACTCACCCACCCACCCACTCAACCACTCAGCCACTCACCCACTCACTCAGTCACTCGCTCATCCACTCACTCACCCAGTCACCCACTCAGTTACTCACTCGCTCATTCACCCACCCACCCACTCACCCACCCCCTCACCCACCCACCTACTCACCCACCCACCCACTCACCCACCCCCTCACCCACCCACCTACTCACCCACCCACCCACTCACCCACCCACCCACCCCCTCACCCACCCACCCACCCCCTCACCCACCCACCCACCCCCTCACCCACCCACCCACTCACCCACCCTCTCACCCACCCACTCACCCACCCACCCACTCAACCACTCACTCACCCACTCACTCACTCAGTCACGCACTCGCTCAGTCACTCACCCACTCACTCAGTCACTCACTCGCTCAGTCACTCACTCACCCACCCACCCCCTCACCCACTCACCCACTCACCCACCCACCCACCCACTCACCCACCCACCCACTCACCCACCCACTCACTCACCCACCCACTCAACCACTCACTCACCCATTCGCTCATCCACTCACTCACCCACTCACTCACGCACTCGCTCACTCACTCACCCACTCACTCAGTTACTCACTCGCTCAGTCACTCACTCACCCACCCACTTTCTCAACCACCCACTCACTCACCCACCCCCTCACCCACCCACCCACCCACCCACCCACCCACCCACCCACTCACCCACCCACCCACTCACCCACCCACCCACTCAACCACTCAGCCACTCACCCACTCGC
>NW_027621544.1:25000-32218 GCF_964198595.1 Lampetra fluviatilis | reverse complement strand
AGTGTATGAGTGAGTGTATGAGTGAGTGTATGAGTGAGTGTAATGAGTGAGTGAGTGTATGAGTGAGTGTATGAGTGAGTGTATGAGTGAGTGAGTGTATGAGTGAGTGAGTGTATGAGTGAGTGAGTGTATGAGTGAGTGTATGAGTGAGTGAGTGTTTGAGTGAGTGAGTGTATTAGTGAGTGTATGAGTGAGTGTATGAGTGAGTGAGTGTATGAGTGAGTGTATGAGTGAGTGTATTGAGTGAGTGAGTGTATGAGTGAGTGTATGGTGAGTGAGTGTATGAGTGAGTGTATGAGTGAGGTGAGTGTATGAGTGAGTGAGTATGAGTGAGTGAGTGTATGAGTGAGTGAGTGTATGAGTGAGTGTATGAGTGAGTGATGAGTGAGTGAGTGTATGAGTGAGTGGTTTTGAGTGAGTGTATGAGTGAGGAGTGTATGAGTGAGTGAGTGTATGAGTGAGTGAGTGTATGAGTGAGTGAGTGTAGAGTGAGTGAGTGTGTGAGTGAGTGTATGAGTGAGTGAGTGTATGAGTGAGTGAGTGTATGAGTGAGTGTATGGTGAGTGAGTGTATGAGTGAGTGTATGAGTGAGTGTATGAGTGAGTGAGTGTATGAGTGAGTGTATGAGTGAGGAGTGTATGAGTGAGTGTATGGAGTGAGTGTATGAGTGAGTGAGTGTATGAGTGAGTGAGTGTAGTGAGTGTATGAGTGAGTGTATGAGTGAGTGAGTGTATGAGTGAGTGAGTGTATGAGTGAGTTGAGTGTAGTGTTGAGTGAGTGTATGAGTGAGTGAGTGTATGAGTGAGTGAGTGTATGAGTGAGTGTATGAGTGTAGTGAGTGAGTGAGTGTATGAGTGAGTGAGTGTATGAGTGAGTGTATGAGTGAGTGAGTGTATGAGTGAGTGAGTGTATGAGTGAGTGTATGAGTGAGTGAGGTGTATGAGTGAGTGAGTGTATGAGTGAGTGTATGAGTGAGTGAGTGTATGAGTGAGTGAGTGTATGAGTGAGTGAGTGTATGAGTGAGTGAGTGTATGAGTGAGTGAGTGTATGAGTGAGTGTATGAGTGAGTGAGTGTATGAGTGAGTGTATGAGTGAGTGAGTGTATGAGTGAGTGTATGAGTGAGTGTATGAGTGAGTGTATGAGTGAGTGAGTGTATGAGTGAGTGAGTGTATGAGTGAGTGAGTGTATGAGTGAGTGTATGAGTGAGTGAGTGTATGAGTGAGTGTATGAGTGAGTGAGTGTATGAGTGAGTGAGTGTATGAGTGAGTGTATGAGTGAGTGAGTGTATGAGTGAGTGAGTGTATGAGTGAGTGAGTGTATGAGTGAGTGTATGAGTGAGTGAGTGTATGAGTGAGTGTATGAGTGAGTGAGTGTATGAGTGAGTGAGTGTATGAGTGAGTGTATGAGTGAGTGAGTGTATGAGTGAGTGAGTGTATGAGTGAGTGTATGAGTGAGGTGAGTGTATGAGTGAGTGAGTGTATGAGTGAGTGAGTGTCTGAGTGAGTGAGTGTATGAGTGAGTGAGTGTATGAGTGAGTGTATGAGTGAGTGAGTGAGTGTATGAGTGAGTGTATGAGTGTATGAGTGAGTGTATGAGTGAGTGAGTGTATGAGTGAGTGTATGAGTGAGTGTATGAGTGAGTGTATGAGTGAGTGTATGAGTGAGTGTATGAGTGAGTGAGTGTATGAGTGAGTGAGTGTATGAGTGGGTGAGTGTATGAGTGAGTGTATGAGTGAGTGAGTGTATGAGTGAGTGTATGAGTGAGTGAGTGTATGAGTGAGGTGAGTGTATGAGTGAGTGAGTGTATGAGTGAGTGAGTGTATGAGTGAGTGAGTGTATGAGTGAGTGTATGAGTGAGTGTATGAGTGAGTGAGTGTATGAGTGAGTGAGTGTATGAGTGAGTGAGTGTATGAGTGAGTGAGTGTATGAGTGAGTGTATGAGTGAGTGTATGAGTGAGTGAGTGTATGAGTGAGTGAGTGTATGAGTGAGTGTATGAGTGAGTGAGTGTATGAGTGTGTGAGTGTATGAGTGAGTGAGTGTATGAGTGAGTGTATGAGTGAGTGAGTGTATGAGTGAGTGAGTGTATGAGTGGGTGAGTGTATGAGTGAGTGTATGAGTGAGTGAGTGTATGAGTGAGTGTATGAGTGAGTGTATGAGTGAGTGAGTGTATGAGTGAGTGAGTGTATGAGTGAGTGTATGAGTGAGTGAGTGTATGAGTGAGTGTATGAGTGAGTGAGTGTATGAGTGAGTGAGTGTATGAGTGAGTGTATGAGTGAGTGAGTGTATGAGTGAGTGTATGCGTGAGTGAGTGTATGAGTGAGTGTATGAGTGAGTGAGTGTATGAGTGAGTGAGTGTATGAGTGAGTGAGTGTATGAGTGAGTGTATGAGTGAGTGAGTGTATGAGTGAGTGAGTGTATGAGTGAGTGTATGAGTGAGTGAGTGTATGAGTGAGTGAGTGTATGAGTGGGTGTCTGAGTGAGTGAGTGTATGAGTGAGTGTATGCGTGAGTGAGTGTATGAGTGAGTGAGTGTATGAGTGAGTGTATGAGTGAGTGTATGAGTGAGTGAGTGTATGAGTGAGTGTATGAGTGAGTGTATGAGTGAGTGTATGAGTGAGTGTATGAGTGAGTGAGTGTATGAGTGAGTGAGTGTATGAGTGAGTGAGTGTATGAGTGAGTGTATGAGTGAGTGTATGAGTGAGTGAGTGTATGAGTGAGTGTATGAGTGAGTGTGTGAGTGAGTGAGTGTATGAGTGAGTGTATGAGTGAGTGAGTGTATGAGTGAGTGTATGAGTGTATGAGTGAGTGTCTGAGTGAGTGAGTGTCTGAGTGAGTGAGTGTATGAGTGAGTGTATGAGTGAGTGAGTGTATGAGTGAGTGTATGAGTGAGTGAGTGTATGAGTGAGTGTATGAGTGAGTGTATGAGTGAGTGTATGCGTGAGTGAGTGTATGAGTGAGTGTATGAGTGAGTGTATGAGTGAGTGTATGAGTGAGTGTATGAGTGAGTGTATGAGTGAGTGAGTGTATGAGTGAGTGAGTGTATGAGTGAGTGAATGTGTGAGTGAGTGTATGAGTGAGTGTATGAGTGAGTGAGTGTATGAGTGAGTGAGTGTATGAGTGAGTGAGTGTATGAGTGAGTGAGTGTATGAGTGAGTGAGTGTATGAGTGAGTGAGTGTATGAGTGAGTGAGTGTATGAGTGGGTGAGTGTATGAGTGAGTGTATGAGTGAGTGAGTGTATGAGTGAGTGTATGAGTGAGTGAGTGTATGAGTGAGTGAGTGTATGAGTGAGTGTATGAGTGAGTGAGTGTATGAGTGAGTGAGTGTATGAGTGAGTGTATGAGTGAGTGAGTGTATGAGTGAGTGTATGAGTGAGTGTATGAGTGAGTGAGTGTATGAGTGAGTGAGTGTATGAGTGAGTGAGTGTATGAGTGAGTGAGTGTATGAGTGAGTGAGTGTATGAGTGAGTGAGTGTATGAGTGAGTGTATGAGTGAGTGAGTGTATGAGTGAGTGTATGAGTGAGTGAGTGTATGAGTGAGTGTGTGTATGAGTGAGTGAGTGTATGAGTGAGTGAGTGTATGAGTGGGTGTCTGAGTGGGTGAGTGTATGAGTGAGTGTATGCGTGAGTGAGTGTATGCGTGAGTGAGTGTATGAGTGAGTGTATGAGTGAGTGAGTGTATGAGTGAGTGTATGAGTGAGTGAGTGTATGAGTGAGTGTATGAGTGAGTGTATGAGTGAGTGAGTGTATGAGTGAGTGAGTGTATGAGTGAGTGAGTGTATGAGTGAGTGTATGAGTGAGTGTATGAGTGAGTGTATGAGTGAGTGTATGAGTGAGTGTGTGAGTGAGTGAGTGTATGAGTGAGTGAGTGTATGAGTGAGTGTATGAGTGTATGAGTGAGTGTCTGAGTGAGTGAGTGTATGAGTGAGTGTATGCGTGAGTGAGTGTATGCGTGAGTGAGTGTATGAGTGAGTGAGTGTATGAGTGAGTGAGTGTATGAGTGAGTGAGTGTATGAGTGAGTGAGTGTATGAGTGAGTGTATGAGTGAGTGTATGAGTGAGTGTATGAGTGAGTGAGTGTATGAGTGAGTGAGTGTATGAGTGAGTGTATGAGTGAGTGTATGAGTGAGTGTATGAGTGAGTGTATGAGTGAGTGAGTGTGTGAGTGAGTGTATGAGTGAGTGTGTGAGTGAGTGAGTGTATGAGTGAGTGTATGAGTGAGTGAGTGTATGAGTGAGTGTATGAGTGAGTGTATGAGTGAGTGAGTGTATGAGTGAGTGAGTGTATGAGTGAGTGAGTGTATGAGTGAGTGAGTGTATGAGTGAGTGTATGAGTGAGTGTATGAGTGAGTGAGCGGATGAGTGAGTGAGTGAGTGTATGAGTGAGTGAGTGTATGAGTGAGTGTATGAGTGAGTGAGTGTATGAGTGAGTGAGTGTATGAGTGAGTGAGTGTATGAGTGAGTGAGTGTATGAGTGAGTGTATGAGTGAGTGAGTGTATGAGTGAGTGAGTGTATGAGTGAGTGTATGAGTGAGTGAGTGTATGAGTGAGTGAGTGTATGAGTGAGTGTATGAGTGAGTGAGTGTATGAGTGAGTGAGTGTATGAGTGAGTGAGTGTATGAGTGAGCGAGTGTATGAGTGAGTGAGTGTATGAGTGAGTGTATGAGTGAGTGAGTGAGTGTATGAGTGAGTGTATGAGTGAGTGTATGAGTGAGTGTATGAGTGAGCGAGTGTATGAGTGAGTGAGTGTATGAGTGAGTGAGTGTATGAGTGAGTGTATGAGTGAGTGAGTGTATGAGTGAGTGAGTGTATGAGTGAGTGTATGAGTGAGTGAATGAGTGAGTGAGTGTATGAGTGAGTGAGTGTATGAGTGAGTGAGTGTATGAGTGAGTGTATGAGTGAGTGTATGAGTGAGTGAGTGTATGAGTGAGTGTATGAGTGAGTGTATGAGTGAGTGAGTGTATGAGTGAGTGAGTGTATGAGTGAGTGTATGAGTGAGTGTATGAGTGAGTGAGTGTATGAGTGAGTGTATGAGTGAGTGAGTGAGTGAGTGTATGAGTGAGTGTATGAGTGAGTGAGTGTATGAGTGAGTGTATGAGTGAGTGTATGAGTGAGTGTATGAGTGAGTGAGTGAGTGTCTGAGTGAGTGTATGAGTGAGTGAGTGAGTGAGTGTATGAGTGAGTGTATGAGTGAGTGAGTGTATGAGTGAGTGAGTGTATGAGTGAGTGTATGAGTGAGTGTATGAGTGAGTGAGTGTATGAGTGAGTGTATGAGTGAGTGAGTGAGTGAGTGTATGAGTGAGTGTATGAGTGAGTGAGTGTATGAGTGAGTGTATGAGTGAGTGTATGAGTGAGTGTATGAGTGAGTGAGTGTATGAGTGAGTGTATGAGTGAGTGAGTGAGTGAGTGTATGAGTGAGTGTATGAGTGAGTGAGTGTATGAGTGAGTGTATGAGTGAGTGTATGAGTGAGTGTATGAGTGAGTGAGTGAGTGTCTGAGTGAGTGTATGAGTGAGCGTATGAGTGAGTGAGTGTATGAGTGAGTGAGTGAATGAGTGAGTGAGTGTATGAGTGAGTGAGTGTATGAGTGAGTGAGTGAGTGTATGAGTGAGTGAGTATGAGTGAGTGTATGAGTGAGTGAGTGTATGAGTGAGTGAGTGAGTGTATGAGTGAGTGAGTATGAGTGAGTGTATGAGTGAGTGAGTGTATGAGTGAGTGAGTATGAGTGAGTGTATGAGTGAGTGAGTGTATGAGTGAGTGAGTGTATGAGTGAGTGAGTGAGTGTATGAGTGAGTGAGTATGAGTGAGTGTATGAGTGAGTGAGTATGAGTGAGTGTATGAGTGAGTGAGTGAGTGTATGAGTGAGTGAGTGTATGAGTGAGTATGAGTGAGTGTATGAGTGAGTGAGTGTATGAGTGAGTGAGTGAGTGTATGAGTGAGTGAGTGTATGAGTGAGTGAGTGTGTGAGTGAGTGAGTGTATGAGTGAGTGAGTGTATGAGTGAGTGAGTGTATGAGTGAGTGAGTGTATGAGTGAGTGAGTGTATGAGTGAGTGAGTGAGTGTATGAGTGAGTGAGTGAGTGTATGAGTGAGTGAGTGAGTGTATGAGTGAGTGAGTGTCTGAGTCAGTGAGTGAGTGGATGAGTGAGTGAGTGTATGAGTGAGTGAGTGAGTGAGTGAGTGAGTGTGTGAGTGAGTGAGTGTATGAGTGAGTGAGTGAGTGTATGAGTGAGTGAGTGTATGAGTGAGTGTATGAGTGAGTGAGTGTTTGAGTGAGTGTATTAGTGAGTGTATGAGTGAGTGAGCGTATGAGTGAGTGAGCGTATGAGTGAGTGAGTGTATGAGTGAGTGAGTGTATGAGTGAGTGTATGAGTGAGTGTATGAGTGAGTGTATGAGTGAGTGAGTGTATGAGTGAGTGTATGAGTGAGTGTATGAGTGAGTGAGTGTATGAGTGAGTGTATGAGTGAGTGTATGAGTGAGTGAGTGTATGAGTGAGTGTATGAGTGAGTGTATGAGTGAGTGAGTGAGTGTCTGAGTGTATGAGTGAGTGAGTGTATGAGTGAGTGAGTGTATGAGTGAGTGTACGAGTTAGTGAGTGTATGAGTGAGTGTATGAGCGAGTGAGTGAGTGTATGAGTGAGTGTATGAGTGAGTGTATGAGTGAGTGTATGAGTGAGTGAGTGTATGAGTGAGTGTTTGAGTGAGTGTATGAGTGAGTGAGTGAGTGTCTGAGTGTATGAGTGAGTGAGTGTATGAGTGAGTGAGTGTATGAGTGAGTGTACGAGTTAGTGAGTGTATGAGTGAGTGTATGAGCGAGTGAGTGAGTGTATGAGTGAGTGAGTGTATGAGTGAGTGTATGAGTGAGTGAGTGTATGAGTGAGTGTATGAGTGAGTGAGTGTATGAGTGAGTGAGTGTACGAGTGAGTGAGTGAGTGAGTGAGCGTGTGAGCGTGTGGGTGGATGTACACGTACTCGGACATGCTAATGGTGAGTGTGAGTGAGTGTATGAGTGAGTGAGTGTATGAGTGAGTGTATGAGTGAGTGAGTGTACGAGTGTACGAGTGAGTGAGTGAGTGTACGAGTGTGTGAGTGAGTGTATGAGTGAGTGTGTGAGTGAGTGTATGAGTGAGTGTATGAGTGAGTGAGTGTATGAGTGAGTGTGTGAGTGAGTGTATGAGTGAGTGTATGAGTGAGTGAGTGAGTGTGTGAGTGAGTGTATGAGTGA
>NW_027621544.1:0-17500 GCF_964198595.1 Lampetra fluviatilis | reverse complement strand
CACCACACTCACCCTCACTCACCACACTCACCACACTCACCCCTCACTCACCACCCTCACCACACTCACCACCCTCACCCTCACCACACTCACCCTCACTCACCACCCTCACCACACTCACCCTCACTCACCACACTCACCCCTCACTCACCACCCTCACCACGCTCACCACCCTCACCACACTCACCCTCACTCACCACCCTCACCACACTCACCCTCACTCACCACACTCACCCCTCACTCACCACCCTCACCACACTCACCCTCACTCACCACCCTCACCACACTCACCCTCACTCACCACACTCACCCCTCACTCACCACCCTCACCACGCTCACCACCCTCACCCTCACCACACTCACCCTCACTCACCACCCTCACCCTCACTCACCACCCTCACCACGCTCACCACCCTCACCCTCACCACACTCACCCTCACTCACCACCCTCACCCCTCACTCACCACCCTCACCACGCTCACCACCCTCACCCTCACCACACTCACCCTCACTCACCACCCTCACCCTCACTCACCACCCTCACCACGCTCACCACCCTCACCACACTCACCCTCACTCACCACCCTCACCACACTCACCCTCACTCACCACACTCACCCCTCACTCACCACCCTCACCACACTCACCCTCACTCACCACCCTCACCACACTCACCCTCACTCACCACACTCACCCCTCACTCACCACCCTCACCACGCTCACCACCCTCACCCTCACCACACTCACCCTCACTCACCACCCTCACCCTCACTCACCACCCTCACCACGCTCACCACCCTCACCACACTCACCCTCACTCACCACCCTCACCACCCACTCACCTCCACAGCGCCCGCCCCTCCCTCCTGCCCTGGGGGCACGTAGAAGCGCACCTCCACCCTCACCTCTACCTTCACCACCACCCTCACCACCACCTCCACCCTCACCACTCACTCACCCTCACTCACCACACTCACCACACTCACCCCTCACTCACCACCCTCACCACGCTCACCACCCTCACCCTCACCACACTCACCCTCACTCACCACCCTCACCACACTCACCCCTCACTCACCACCCTCACCACGCTCACCACCCTCACCCACCACCCTCACCACGCTCACCACCCTCACCACACTCACCCTCACCACACTCACCCTCACTCACCACCCTCACCACACTCACCCCTCACTCACCACCCTCACCACGCTCACCACCCTCACCCTCACCACACTCACCACGCTCACCACCCTCACCCTCACCACACTCACCCTCACTCACCACCCTCACCACACTCACCCCTCACTCACCACCCTCACCACGCTCACCACCCTCACCCTCACCACACTCACCCTCACTCACCACCCTCACCACACTCACCCCTCACTCACCACCCTCACCACGCTCACCCTCACTCACCACCCTCACCCTCACCACACTCACCCTCACTCACCACCCTCACCACACTCACCCCTCACTCACCACGCTCACCCTCACTCACCACCCTCACCCTCACCACACTCACCCTCACTCACCACCCTCACCACGCTCACCACCCTCACCCTCACCACACTCACCCTCACTCACCACCCTCACCCCTCACTCACCACCCTCACCCTCACCACACTCACCCTCACCACCACCCTCACCACCCACTCACCACCACCCTCACCACCACCCTCACCACCACCCTCACCACCACCCTCACCACCACCCTCACCACCCACTCACCTCCACCCTCACCACCACCCTCACCACCACCCTCACCACCACCATCACCACCACCCTCACCACCACCACCACCCTCACCACCCTCACTCACCCTCATCACCTCCACCCTCACCTCTACCTTCACCACCACCCTCACCACCACCCTCACCACCACCACCACCCTCACTCACCCTCATCACCACCACCCTCACCACCACCCTCACCACCACCATCACCACCACCCTCACCACCACCCTCACCACCACCCTCACCACCACCACCCCCACCACCCTCACCACCACCACCCCCACCACCACCCTCACCACCACCCTCACCACCACCACCACCCTCACTCACCCTCATCACCACCCTCATCACCACCACCCTCACCACCACCCTCACCACCACCATCACCACCACCCTCACCACCACCCTCACCACCACCCTCACCACCACCACCCCCACCACCACCCTCACCACCACCCTCACCACCACCCTCACCACCACCCTCACCACCACCCTCACCACCACCCTCACCACCACCCTCACCACCACCCTCACCACCACCACCCTCACCACCACCCTCACCACCACCACCACCCCCACCACCACCCTCACCACCACCCTCACCACCACCATCACCACCACCCTCACCACCACCCTCACCACCACCACCCTCACCACCACCCTCACCACCACCACCACCCCCACCACCACCCTCACCACCACCCTCACCACCACCATCACCACCACCCTCACCACCACCCCCACCACCACCCTCACCACCACCCCCACCACCACCCCCACCACCACCCTCACCACCACCCTCACCACCACCCTCACCACCACCCTCACCTCCACCCTCACCTCCACCCTCACCACCACCCTCACCACCACCCTCACCACCACCCTCACCACCCTCACTCACCCTCATCACCTCAACCCTCACCTCCACCCTCACCACCACCCTCACCACCACCCTCACCACCACCCTCACCTCCACCCTCACCTCCACCCTCACCTCCACCCTCACCACCACCCTCACCACCACCCTCACCACCACCCTCACCACCCTCACTCACCCTCATCACCACCCTCACCTCCACCCTCACCACCACCCTCACCACCACCCTCACCACCACCCTCACTCACCCTCACCACCACCACCCTCACCACCACCCTCACCACTCACCACCACAACACAACCACAACAACCACAAGCATCATGACAACCATCATTATAACCACCATCACCACCACCACTCTGCACCACCACTACCCTCACTCACCACACTCACCACACTCACCACCCTCACCCCTCACTCACCCTCACCACCTCTCACTCACCCCTCACTCACCCTCACCACCCACTCACCTCCACAGCGTCCACCCCTCCCTCCTGCCCTGGGGGCACGTAGAAGCGCACCTCCACCCTCACCACTCACTCACCCCTCACTCACCACACTCACCACACTCACCACACTCACCACACTCACCCCTCACTCACCACCCTCACCACCCACTCACCTCCACAGCGTCCACCCCTCCCTCCTGCCCTGGGGGCACGTAGAAGCGCACCTCCACCCTCACCACTCACTCACCCTCACTCACCACCCTCACCCTCACCACGCTCACCACACTCACCCCTCACTCACCACACTCACCCTCACTCACCACCCTCACCACGCTCACCACCCTCACCCTCACCACACTCACCCTCACTCACCACCCTCACCACACTCACCCTCACTCACCACCCTCACCACGCTCACCCCTCACTCACCACCCTCACCACACTCACCCTCACTCACCACCCTCACCACGCTCACCCCTCACTCACCACCCTCACCACCTACTCACCTCCACAGCGCCCGCCCCTCCCTCCTGCCCTGGGGGCACGTAGAAGCGCACCTCCACCCTCACCACTCACTCACCCCTCACTCACCACACTCACCCTCACTCACCACACTCACCCCTCACTCACCACCCTCACCACGCTCACCACCCTCACCCTCAACACACTCACCCCTCACTCACCACCCTCACCACACTCACCACCCTCACCACACTCACCCTCACTCACCACCCTCACCACACTCACCCCTCACACACCACCCTCACCACCCTCACCCTCACCACACTCACCCTCACTCACCACCCTCACCACACTCACCCCTCACTCACCACCCTCACCATGCTCACCACGCTCACCACCCTCACCACACTCAACCTCACTCACCACACTCACCCCTCACACACCACCCTCACCACGCTCACCACCCTCACCCTCACCACACTCACCCCTCACTCACCCCTCACTCACCACCCTCACCACACTCACCCCTCACTCACCACCCTCACCACGCTCACCACCCTCACCCTCACCACACTCACCCTCACTCACCACCCTCACCACACTCACCCCTCACTCACCACCCTCACCATGCTCACCACGCTCACCACCCTCACCACACTCAACCTCACTCACCACACTCACCCCTCACACACCACCCTCACCACGCTCACCACCCTCACCCTCACCACACTCACCCCTCACTCACCCCTCACTCACCACCCTCACCACACTCACCCCTCACTCACCACCCTCACCACCTACTCACCTCCACAGCGTCTGCCCCTCCCTCCTGCCCTGGGGGCACGTAGAAGCGCACCTCCACCCTCACCACTCACTCACCCCTCACTCACCACACTCACCCTCACTCACCACACTCACCCCTCACTCACCACCCTCACTCACCACCCTCACCACCTACTCACCTCCACAGCGTCTGCCCCTCCCTCCTGCCCTGGGGGCACGTAGAAGCGCACCTCCATGAGGGAAACGTCAACGTCGTCGTTCTGGTGGAACTCCAGTGTCACCTCGTTCTTGCCGGTCGCGCACTGAGACACGGTGCCCAGCGGGATCTCAAACGACGTCACGTCCCCCACGTCAAACGACAACAGCTGGCCTGGGGGTGAGGGGGGGGGTGAGGGACAGGGTGAGAAGGTGAGGGGGTGAGGGGGGAGGTGAGGAGGTGAGGGGGTGAGGGGCAGGGTGAGGAGGTGAGGGGGGTGAGTGACACTGAGACACGGTGCCCAGCGGGATCTCAAACGACGTCACGTCCCCCACGTCAAACGACAACAGCTGGCCTGGGGGTGAGGGGGGGGGGGTGAGGGACAGGGTGAGAAGGTGAGGGGGTGAGGGGGGAGGTGAGGAGGTGAGGGGGTGAGGGGGGGGGGTGAGGGACAGGGTGAGGAGGTGAGGGAGGGGTGAGGGCCAGGGTGAGGAGGTGAGGAGGTGAGTGACACTGAGACACGGTGCCCAGCGGGATCTCAAACGACGTCACGTCCCCCACGTCAAACGACAACAGCTGGCATGGGGGTGAGGGGGGGGGGGTGAGGGACAGGGTGAGGAGGTGAGGGGAGGGGTGAGGGACAGGGTGAGAAGGTGAGGGGGTGAGGGGGGAGGTGAGGAGGTGAGGGGGTGAGGGGCAGGGTGAGGAGGTGAGGAGGTGAGAGACACTGAGACACGGTGCCCAGCGGGATCTCAAACGACGTCACGTCCCCCACGTCAAACGACAACAGCTGGCCTGGGGGTGAGGGGGGGGTGAGGAGGGGTGAGGGACAGGGTGAGGAGGTGAGGGGGAGGGTGAGGAGGTGAGGGGAGGGGTGAGGGACAGGGTGAGGAGGTGAGGGGGGGGGTGAGGAGCAGGGTGAGGAGGTGAGGAGGTGAGTGACACTGAGACACGGTGCCCAGCGGGATCTCAAACGACGTCACGTCACCCACGTCAAACGACAACAGCTGGCCTGGGGGTGGGGGGGGGGTGAGGGACAGGGTGAGGAGGTGAGGAGGGGGGGGTGAGGAGCAGGGTGAGGAGGTGAGGGGGGTGAGGGACACTGAGACACGGTGCCCAGCGGGATCTCAAACGACGTCACGTCACTCACGTTAAACGACAACAGCTGGCATGGGGGTGAGGGGGGGGTGAGGAGGGGTGAGGGACAGGGTGAGGAGGTGAGGGGAGGGGTGAGGGACAGGGTGAGGAGGTGAGGGGAGGGGTGAGAGACAGGGTGAGGAGGTGAGGGGGGGGGTGAGGAGCAGGGTGAGGAGGTGAGGAGGTGAGAGACACTGAGACACGGTGCCCAGCGGGATCTCAAACGACGTCACGCCCCCCACGTCAAACGACAACAGCTGGCCTGGGGGTGAGGGGGGGGGTGAGGAGGGGTGAGGGACAGGGTGAGGAGGTGAGGGGAGGGGTGAGGGACAGGGTGAGGAGGTGAGGGGGGGGGTGAGGGCCAGGGTGAGGAGGTGAGGGGAGGGGTGAGGGACAGGGTGAGGAGGTGAGGAGGGGGGTGAGTGACACTGAGACACGGTGCCCAGCGGGATCTCAAACGACGTCACGTCCCCCACGTCAAACGACAACAGCTGGCCTGGGGGTGAGGGGGGGGGGTGAGGAGGGAGGTGAGGAGGTGAGGGACAGGGTGAGGGGGTGAGTGGGGGGTGAAGGGGTGAGGGAGGGGGGGTGAGGAGGTGAGGGGGGGGGGCCAGGAGGAAGACAGCACTTGCCCCAAGAGGTTGTGGAGGCTATACGGGGGACCTGTATTTGTTTACGTGAAACGCGTGTGATGATGATGACGATGATGTGATGGTGATGATGATGTGATGACGATGATGATGATGCTGCTGGTGATGAGGTGTTGCTCTTGTGATCAATAAAATCATCGTCATCATAAAGATCATCGCCACCACCGCCATCATCACCATCATCATCACCACACCACCATCATCATCATCACGACCATCATCACCATAATCATCACCATCACGACCATCACGACCATCACCACCATCACCACCTTCATCATCATCACCACCACCTTCATCATCATTACCACCACCATCACCACCATCATCACCACCATCATCATCATCATCACCACCACCACCACCATCATCATCATCACCACCACCACCATCATCATCACGACCATCATCACAACCATCACCACCATCACCACCTTCATCATCATCACCACCACCACCATCATCACCATCACCACCACCATCAACACCATCAACACCACGACCATCATCACAACCATCACCACCATCATCATCGCCATCGTCATCACACCACCAATACCATCATCACGACCATCATCATCATCACGACCATCACCATCACCACCAACATCACCACCACCATCACCACCATCACCACCATCACCATAATCATCATCCCCACACCACCAATACCATCAACACCATCATCATCACAACCATCCCCACCATCATCACCACCATCACGACAATCACCATCACCACCATCATCACCATCACCACCACCATCATCACCACCACCACCACCATCATCATCACCACCACCATCACCACCACCATCATCACCATGCCACCAATACCATCATCATCATCACCACCACCATCATCATCACCACCACCATGATCACCACACCACCAATACCATCATCATCATCACCACCATCAACACCATCATCACCATCATCACCATCATCATCATCACCACCACCATCACCACCACCACCATCATCACCAACACCATCAGCACCATCATCATCACCATCATCACCATCACCACCATCATCACCACCATCATCACCATCATCATCACCACCATCATCACCACCATCACCACCACCATCATCACCACCACCACCACCATCACCACCCCCATCATCACCACCATCATTACCACCATCACCACCATCATCACCACCACCATCACCACCATCACCATCACCACCACCACCACCATCATCACCACCACCACCACCATCACCACCATCACCACCACCACCATCACCACCACCACCATCACCACCACCATCACCATCACCACCACCATCACCACCACCACCACCATCATCACCATCACCACCACCACCACCATCATCACCACCATCACCATCATCACGACCACCATCACCATCATCACCACCACCACCATCATCACCACCATCACCACCACCATCACCACCATCACCACCATCACCACCATCACCTGCGAATTTCACGGTGCCCCAGTTCCACCCCTTGACGCACAGCTCCTTCTGCTGCAGCTCCAACTTGTAGTGCGTTTTAAAGAAGGTCGCCAGCTTCTCAAACTCCTACGCAGAGAGACACGGAGACACGGGGAGAGACACAGAGACACGGGGAGACACAGAGACACGGGGAGAGACACGGAGAGAGACAGAGACACGGAGAGAGACAGAGACACGGGGAGAGACAGAGACACGGGGAGACACAGAGACACGGGGAGAGACACAGAGACACGGGGAGAGACACAGAGACACGGGGAGAGACACAGAGAGACACGGGGAGAGACACAGAGACACGGGGAGAGACACAGAGACACGGGGAGACACAGAGAGACGGAGAGAGACACGGAGAGAGACAGAGACACGGAGAGAGACAGAGACACGGGGAGACACAGAGACACGGGGAGACACAGAGACACGGGGAGAGACAGAGACACGGGGAGAGACAGAGACACGGAGAGAGACACGGAGAGAGACAGAGACACAGGGAGACACAGAGACACGGGGAGAGACACAGAGACACGGGGAGACACAGAGACAGACACGGAGAGAGACACAGAGAGAGACAGAGACACGGGGAGACACAGAGACAGACACAGAGACACGGGGAGAGACACAGAGACACGGGAAGACACAGAGACACGGGGAGACACAGAGACACGGAGAGAGACACGGGGAGACACAGAGACACGGGGAGACACAGAGACACGGGGAGAGACACAGAGACACGGGGAGAGACACAGAGACACGGGGAGAGACACAGAGACACGGGGAGAGACACAGAGACACGGGGAGAGACAGAGACACGGGGAGACACAGAGACACGGGGAGAGACACAGAGACACGGGGAGAGACACAGAGACACGGAGAGAGACACGGAGAGAGACAGAGACACGGGGAGAGACACAGAGACACGGAGAGAGACACAGAGACACGGGGAGAGACACAGAGACACGGGGAGAGACACAGAGACACGGGGAGAGACACAGAGACACGGGGAGAGACACAGAGACACGGGGAGAGACACGGAGACACGGGGAGAGACACAGACACGGGGAGACACAGAGACACGGGGAGACACAGAGACACGGAGAGAGACACAGAGACACGGGGAGAGACACAGAGACACGGGGAGAGACAGAGACACGGAGAGAGACAGAGACACGGAGAGAGACACAGAGACACGGGGAGAGACAGAGACACGGAGAGAGACACAGAGACACGGGGAGAGACAGAGACACGGAGAGAGACACGGAGAAAGACAGAGACACGGAGAGAGACACAGAAACACGGGGAGAGACACAGAGACACGGGGAGACACAGAGACACGGGGAGACACAGAGACACGGAGAGAGACACAGAGACACGGAGAGAGACACGGAGAGAGACAGAGACACGGAGAGAGACACAGAGACACGGAGAGAGACACAGAGACACGGGGAGACACAGAGACACAGAGACACGGGGAGAGACACAGAGACACGGGGAGAGACACAGAGACACGGGGAGACACAGAGACACGGGGAGAGACACAGAGACACGGGGAGAGACACAGAGACACGGAGAGACACAGAGACACAGAGAAACGGAGAGAGACACGGAGAGAGACAGAGACACGGAGAGAGACACAGAGACACGGGGAGAGACACAGAGACACGGGGAGAGACACAGAGACACGGGGAGAGACACAGAGACACGGGGAGAGACAGAGACACGGAGAGAGACACAGAGACACGGAGAGAGACAGAGACACGGAGAGAAACACAGAGACACGGGGAGAGACACAGAGACACGGGGAGAGACACAGAGACACGGGGAGAGACACAGAGACACGGGGAGACACAGAGACACGGAGAGAGACACAGAGACACGGAGAGAGACACGGAGAGAGACAGAGACACGGAGAGAGACACAGAGACACGGAGAGAGACACAGAGACACGGGGAGACACAGAGACACGGAGAGAGACACAGAGACACGGGGAGAGACACAGAGACACGGGGAGAGACACAGAGACACGGGGAGAGACAGAGACACGGGGAGACACAGAGACACGGGGAGAGACACAGAGACACGGGGAGAGACACAGAGACACGGAGAGAGACACGGAGAGAGACAGAGACACGGGGAGAGACACAGAGACACGGAGAGAGACACAGAGACACGGGGAGAGACACAGAGACACGGGGAGAGACACAGAGACACGGGGAGAGACACAGAGACACGGGGAGAGACACAGAGACACGGGGAGACACAGAGACACGGGGAGACACAGAGACACGGAGAGAGACACAGAGACACGGGGAGAGACACAGAGACACGGGGAGAGACAGAGACACGGAGAGAGACAGAGACACGGAGAGAGACACAGAGACACGGGGAGAGACAGAGACACGGAGAGAGACACAGAGACACGGGGAGAGACAGAGACACGGAGAGAGACACGGAGAAAGACAGAGACACGGAGAGAGACACAGAGACACGGGGAGAGACACAGAGACACGGGGAGACACAGAGACACGGGGAGACACAGAGACACGGAGAGAGACACAGAGACACGGAGAGAGACACAGAGACACGGAGAGAGACACGGAGAGAGACAGAGACACGGAGAGAGACACAGAGACACGGAGAGAGACACAGAGACACGGGGAGACACAGAGACACGGAGAGAGACACAGAGACACGGGGAGAGACACAGAGACACGGGGAGAGACACAGAGACACGGGGAGAGACACAGAGACACGGGGAGACACAGAGACACGGGGAGAGACACAGAGACACGGGGAGAGACACAGAGACACGGAGAGACACAGAGACACAGAGAAACGGAGAGAGACACGGAGAGAGACAGAGACACGGAGAGAGACACAGAGACACGGGGAGAGACACAGAGACACGGGGAGAGACACAGAGACACGGGGAGAGACACAGAGACACGGGGAGAGACACAGAGACACGGGGAGACACAGAGACACGGGGAGACACAGAGACACGGGGAGACACAGAGACACGGGGAGACACAGAGACACGGGGAGACACAGAGACACGGGGAGACACAGAGACACGGGGAGACACAGAGACACGGGGAGACACAGAGACACGGGGAGACACAGAGACACGGGGAGAGACACAGAGACACGGGGAGAGACACAGAGACACGGGGAGACACAGAGACACGGGGAGACACAGAGACACGGAGAGAGACACAGAGACACGGGGAGAGACACGGAGACACGGAGAGAGACACAGAGACACGGAGAGAGACACAGAGACACGGGGAGAGACACAGAGACACGGAGAGAGACACAGAGACACGGGGAGACACAGAGACACGGGGAGACACAGAGACACGGGGAGAGACACAGAGACACGGGGAGACAGAGACACGGGGGGAGAGAGAGAGAGACACAGAGAGACACAGAGACACGGGGAGAGACACAGAGACACGGAGAGACAGAGACACGGGGGGAGAGAGAGACACAGAGAGACACAGAGACACGGGGAGACACAGAGACACGGGGGGAGAGAGAGAGAGACACAGAGAGACACAGAGACACGGGGAGAGACACAGAGACACGGGGAGACAGAGACACGGAGAGAGACACAGAGACACGGGGAGACACAGAGACACGGGGAGACACAGAGACACGGAGAGAGACACAGAGACACGGAGAGACACAGAGAGACGGGGAGACACAGAGACACGGAGAGAGACACAGAGACACGGGGAGAGACACAGAGACACGGGGAGAGACACAGAGACACGGGGAGAGACACAGAGACACGGGGAGAGACACAGAGAGACGGGGAGACAGACACGGGGGGAGACACCATCACACACACACCATCACACACACACCATCACACACACACCATCACACACACACCATCACACACACACCATCACACACACACCATCACACACACACCATCACACACACCATCACACACACCATCACACACACCATCACACACACCATCACACACACCATCACACACACACTCACACACACACTCACACTCACCCTGTCACACTCACCCACACACCATCACACACACTCACACACACACCATCACACACACACACCATCACACACACACTCTCTCACTCTCTCACACACACTCACACACACCATCACACACACTCACCCTCACACCCACTCACCCTAACACACACACACTCTCACACTCTCTCACTCACCCTAACACACACACTCACACTCTCTCACACACCATCACACACACACTCACACACACCCACTCTCTCACACCCTCACACACACACACCCTCACACACACACACCATCACACACACTCACTCACTCACACACACCATCACTCACTCACACACCATCACTCACCCTAACACACACACACTATCACATACACTCACACACCCTAACACACACACACCCTCAAACTCACGTTCTCCCTGAAGCCGTGAAACTTGTGCACTAGGCCTCACACTCTCACACACTCACTCACACACCATCACACCCTCACTCACACACTCTCTCACACACACACCATCACACTCACACCCATCACACACACACACCCACTCACTCACCCACTCACCCTAACACACACACTCTCTCACACTCTCTCACACCATCACACACACCATCACACACTCTCTCACTCACCCTAACACACACACTCTTTCACTCTCTCTCACACCATCACACACACCATCACACACACTCACCCACCCTAACACACACACTCTCTCACTCACCATCACACACCCTAACACACACCCTCACACTCTCACACACCATCACACACACCATCACACACACTCACCATCACACACTCTCTCACTCACCCTAACACACACACTCTCTCACTCACCCTAACACACACCCTCACACACATCATCACACACTCTCTCACTCACCCTAACACACACCCTCACACTCACCATCACACACACCCTCACACACACCATCACACACTCTCTCACTCACCCTAACACACACACTCTCTCACTCACCCTAACACACACCCTCACACACACCATCACACACTCTCTCACTCACCCTAACACACACCCTCACACTCACCATCACACACTCTCTCACTCACCATCACACACCCTAACACACACCCTCACACTCTCACACACCATCACACACACCATCACACACTCTCTCACTCACCATCACACACACTCACCCACCCTAACACACACACTCTCTCACTCACCATCACACGCCATAACACACACCCTCACACTCTCTCACACCATCACACACACCATCACACACACTCACCATCACACACTCTCTCACTCACCCTAACACACACACTCTCTCACTCACCCTAACACACACCCTCACACACATCATCACACACTCTCTCACTCACCCTAACACACACCCTCACACTCACCATCACACACTCTCTCACTCACCATCACACACCCTAACACACACCCTCACACTCTCACACACCATCACACACACCATCACACACTCTCTCACTCACCATCACACACACCATCACACACTCTCTCACTCACCATAACACACACACTCTCACACTCTCTCACACCATCACACACACCATCACACCATCACACACACTCACCATCACACACTCTCTCACTCACCCTAACACACACCCTCTCTCACTCTCTCTCACACCATCACACACACCATCACACACACACCATCACACACTCTCTCACTCACCCTAACACACACTCTCCCACACACACACACCATCACACTCACACACACCCTCACACACACCCTCACACACACCATCACACACACACTCACCCTCACACACACCATCACACACACACACTCACGTTGTCCCTGAAGCCGTGGAACTTGTGCACTAGGCCCGCGTGGGTGCTGAGTCGTAGTCCGTGTCCACGCGCCACGCGGCGCCACAGCCCCTCGCTCAGCTCGGAGCCCGACACGGAGTCCACTTTGCCCGTGCGTTGGTTCTTGAACACAACGCCCTGGCGCCCCAGACGCAGGCGCCCGTCCATCTGGCGCGTGGCACGGGGAGGGGGGGTGGGAGGGGGAGGGGGGGGTGAGTGGGTGAGTGAGTGGGTGAGTGGGTGAGTGGGTGGGTGGGTGGGTGAGTGAAGTGAGTGAGTGGGTGGGTGGGTGAGTGAGTGAGTGAGTGAGTGGGTGGGTGAGTGGGTGAGTGGGTGAGTGAGTGAGTGAGTGGGTGGGTGGGTGGGTGAGTGGGTGAGTGAGTGGGTGGGTGAGTGGGTGAGTGGGTGGGTGGGTGAGTGGGTGGGTGGGTGAGTGGGTGAGTGAGTGGGTGGGTGAGTGAGTGGGTGGGTGGTGGTGAGTGGGTGGGTGGGTGAGTGGGTGGAGTGGGTGGGGTGAGTGAGTGAGTGAGTGAGTGAGTGGGTGGGTGAGTGGGTTGGTGGGTGAGTGGGTGGGTGGGTGAGTGAGTGGGTGGGTGGGTGAGTGGGTGGGGTGGGTTGGTGGGTGAGTGGGTGGGTGGGTGGGTGGGTGAGTGAGTGGGTGGGTGAGTGGGTGAGTGAGTGGGTGGGTGGGTGAGTGAGTGAGTGGGTGAGTGGGTGGGTGAGTGGGTGAGTGGGTGGGTGAGTGTGTGGGTGAGTGGGTGGGTGAGTGGGTGAGTGTGTGGGTGAGTGGGTGGGTGGGTGGGTGAGTGAGTGAGTGGGTGAGTGGGAGAGTGGGTGAGTGAGTGGGTGAGTGAGTGGGTGGGTGGGTGGGTGGGTGAGTGGGTGGGTGGGTGGGTGGGTGAGTGGGTGGGTGGGTGAGTGGGTGGGGTGAAGTGGGTGAGTGGGTGGGTGAGTGGGTGGTGGGTGAGTGGGTGGGGTGGGTGGGTGAGTGGGTGGGTGGGTGAGTGGGTGGGTGGGTGAGTGAGTGGGGTGGGTGGGGTGGGTGAGTGTGGTGAGTGGGTGGGTGGGGTGGGTGAGTGGGTGGGTGGGTGAGTGAGTGGGTGAGTGGGAGAGTGGGTGGGTGGGTGAGTGGGTGGGTGAGTGAGTGGGTGAGTGAGTGGGTGAGTGAGTGGGTGGGTGAGTGAGTGGGTGAGTGTGTGGGTGAGTGGGAGAGTGGGTGAGTGAGTGGTGGTGAGTGAGTGGGTGGGTGAGTGAGTGAGTGAGTGAGTGAGTGGGTGAGTGGGTGGGTGAGTGGGTGGGTGAGTGGGTGGGTGAGTGGTGGGGTGAGTGGGTGAGTGGGTGGGTGAGTGGGTGGGTGGGTGGTGGGTGAGTGGGTGGGTGAGTGTGTGGGGTGAGTGGGAGAGTGGGTGAGTGAGTGGGTGAGTGAGTGGGTGGGTGGGTGGGTGAGTGGGTGGGTGGGTGCGTGGGTGGGTGGGTGAGTGGGTGAGTGGGGAGAGTGGGTGAGTGAGTGGGTGAGTGAGTGGGTGGGGTGGGTGGGTGAGTGGGTGGGTGGAGTGAGTGAGTGAGTGGGTGGGTGAGTGGGTGGGTGAGTGAGTGGGTGAGTGGGTGGGTGGGGTGGGTGAGTGGGTGGGTGGGTGAGTGGGTGAGTGGGTGGGTGAGTGAGTGAGTGAGTGGGTGGGTGGGTGGGTGAGTGAGTGGGTGGGTGAGTGGTGAGTGGGGTGAGTGGGTGAGTGGGTGGGGTGAGTGAGTGGGGTGAGTGGGTGGGTGAGTGGTGGGTGGGTGAGTGGGTGGGGTGAGTGGGTGGGTGAGTGGGTGGGTGAGTGGGTGGGTGAGTGGGGTGGGTGAGTGAGTGGGGGTGAGTGGGAGAGTGAGTGGGTGAGTGGGGTGGGTGAGTGAGTGGGTGGGTGGGTGAGTGGGTGGGTGAGTGGGTGGGTGGGTGAGTGGGTGGGTGAGTGGGTGGGTGAGTGGGTGGGTGCGTGGGTGGGTGGGTGAGTGAGTGGGTGAGTGGGGAGAGTGGGTGAGTGGGAGAGTGGGGGTGAGTGAGTGGGTGGGTGAGTGGGTGGGTGGGTGGGTGCGTGGGTGGGTGAGTGAGTGAGTGAGTGGGTGGGTGAGTGGGTGGGTGGGTGAGTGGTGAGTGGGTGGGGTGAGTGGGTGGGTGGGTGAGTGGGTGGGTGAGTGGGTGAGTGGGTGGGTGAGTGGGTGGGTGAGTGGGTGGGGTGAGTGGGTGAGTGGGTGGGTGAGTGTGTGGGTGAGTGGGAGAGTGGGTGAGTGAGTGGGTGAGTGAGTGGGTGGGTGAGTGGGTGGGTGAGTGGGTGGGTGGGTGAGTGGGTGGGTGGGTGGGTGAGGGTGGGGTGGGTGGGTGGGTGCGTGGGTGGGTGAGTGGGTGAGTGGGAGAGTGGGTGAGTGAGTGGGGTGGGTGGGTGGGTGGGTGGGTGGGTGGGGTGGGTGAGTGAGTGGGTGGGTGAATGAGTGGGTGGGTGGGTGAGTGAGTGGGTTGGGGTGAGTGAGTGGGTGAGTGGCGTGGGTGGAGTGAGTGGGTGGGTGGGTGAGTGGGTGAGTGAGTGGGTGGGTGGGTGAGTGGGTGAGTGAGTGGGTGGGTGAGTGAGTGGGTGAGTGAGTGGGTGGGTGGGTGAGTGAGTGGGTGGGTGGGTGAGTGGGTGAGTGGGTCGAGTGGTGGGTGGGTGGGTGAGTGGGTGAGTGGGTGGGTGAGTGAGTGGTGTGAGTGGGTGGGTGAGTGGTGGGTGGGTGACGTGGGTGGGTGAGTGGGTGGGTGAGTGGGTGGGTGAGTGGGTGAGTGGGAGAGTGGGTGTGTGGGAGGAGTGGGTGAGTGAGTGGGTGGGTGAGTGGGTGGGTGGGTGCGTGGGTGGCGTGGGTGAGGTGAGTGGGTGGGTGGGTGAGTGAGTGAGTGGGTGGGGTGTGAGTGAGTGAGTGGTGAGTGGGTGAGGTGAGTGAGTGAGTGGAGTGGGGTGGGTGAGTGGAGTGAGTGAGTGAGTGAGTGGGTGAGTGAGTGGGTGGAGTGAGTGGGTGAGTGAGGTGAGTGGGTGAGTGGAGTGGGTGAGTGAGTGGTGAGTGAGTGAGTGAGTGAGAGTGGGTGGGTGAGTGAGTGAGTGAGTGGGTGGGTGAGGGTGAGTGAGTGAGTGGAGTGGGTGGTGAGTGAGTGAGTGGGTGGTGGGTGGAGTGGTGTGAGTGAGTGGAGGTGGGTGGTGGGTGAGTGAGTGGGTGAGTGAGGTGGTGGGTGGGTGAGTGGGTGGAGGTGGGTGGGTGAGGTGTGTGGGTGAGTGGGTGGGTGAGTGGGTGAGTGGGTGGGTGAGTGTGTGGGTGAGTGGGTGAGTGAGTGAGTGGGTGAGTGGGAGAGTGGGTGAGTGAGTGGGTGAGTGAGTGGGTGGAGTGGGTGGTGGGTGAGTGGGTGGGTGGGTGAGTGGGTGGGTGAGTGGGTGAGGTGGTGGGTGAGTGGGTGAGTGGGTGGTGAGTGGGTGGGTGGGTGGGTGGGTGGGTGGGTGGTGGGTGAGTGGGTGGTGGGTGGGTGGGGTGAGTGAGTGGGTGGGGGTGGGTGGTGAGTGAGTGGGTGGGTGGGTGGGTGGTGGTGGAGTGGGTGGGTGGGTGGGTGGGTGGGGGTGAGTGTGTGGTGGGTGGGTGAGTGAGTGGGGTGAGTGGGTGGGTGAGAGTGGGTGGGTGGGTGAGTGAGTGGGTGAGTGAGTGGGTGGGGTGAGTGAGTGGGTGAGTGTGTGGTGGTGAGTGGGAGAGTGGGTGAGTGAGTGGGTGAGTGAGTGGGTGGGTGAGTGAGTGAGTGTGTGGGTGAGTGGGTGGGTGAGTGGGTGAGTGGGTGGGTGGGTGAGTGGGTGGGTGAGTGGGGTGGGTGAGTGGGTGAGTGG
>NW_027621543.1:0-13487 GCF_964198595.1 Lampetra fluviatilis | reverse complement strand
TGGGTGAGTGGGTGAGTGGGTGAGTGGGTTGGTGAGTGGGTGAGTGGGTGAGTGAGTGGGTGAGTGGGTGGGTGGGTGGGTGAGTGGGTGGGTGGGTGGTGGGTGAGTGGGTGGGTGGGTGAGTGAGTGGGTGGGTGAGTGGGTGAGTGAGTGAGTGGGTTGGTGAGTGGGTGAGTGGGTTGGTGAGTGAATGAGTGGATGAGTGAGTGAGTGAGTGGGTGAGTGGGTTGGTGAGTGAATGAGTGGGTGAGTGGGTGGGTGAGTGAGTGAGTGAGTGAGTGGGTGGGTGAGTGGGTGGGTGGGTGGGTGAGTGAGTGGGTGGGTGAGTGGGTGAGTGAGTGAGTGGGTTGGTGAGTGGGTGAGTGGGTTGGTGAGTGGGTGGGTGAGTGAGTGAGTGAGTGGGTTGGTGAGTGGGTTGGTGAGTGAATGAGTGGGTGAGTGGGTGGGTGAGTGAGTGAGTGAGTGGGTGGGTGAGTGGGTGGGTGGGTGGGTGGGTGAGTGAGTGGGTGGGTGAGTGGGTGAGTGAGTGAGTGGGTTGGTGAGTGGGTGAGTGGGTTGGTGAGTGAATGAGTGGGTGAGTGGGTGGGTGAGTGAGTGAGTGAGTGGGTGGGTGAGTGGGTGGGTGGGTGGGTGAGTGAGTGGGTGGGTGAGTGGGTGAGTGGGTGGGTGAGTGGGTGGGTGAGTGAGTGAGTGAGTGGGTGGTGAGTGGGTGGGTGGGTGAGTGAGTGAGTGGGTTGGTGAGTGGGTGAGTGGGTTGGTGAGTGAATGAGTGGGTGAGTGGGTGGGTGAGTGAGTGAGTGAGTGGGTGGGTGAGTGGGTGGGTGGGTGGGTGAGTGAGTGGGTGGGTGAGTGGGTGAGTGAGTGAGTGGGTTGGTGAGTGGGTGAGTGGGTTGGTGAGTGAATGAGTAGGTGAATGAGTGGGTGTTTGGATGACCCCAGGTATAACCTCCCTCCCCTCCCTCACAGCTCATATCAGCGTCACCCCCCTACTCCTCATCCTCCACGTCACCTCCTCGCCACCGAATGGGCAGAGACATCTCCTCCTCCTCCTCATCATCGCTGCCACGGGCTCCGTCGCCGCTCTCCCCACCGCTGTCCCACCCACCGCTGCCCTACGTCACTGCGCGCCTTGAGCAGCCGGCCCAGCAGGCGACGGCTGCCACCTTCGCGTTGGGTGATAGTGGCACCCACGGAGGATACTGGAACAGGCCCATCGCACCGGGCAGGGAGTTTGGAGTGTTCATCGCCTTGCCTGTGCAGGGAGACAGGGGCACGGTGAGTGGGTGGGTGGGTGGGTGAGTGGGTGGGTGGGTGGGTGGGTGGGTGGGTGAGTGGGTGGGTGGGTGGGTGAGTGGGTGGGTGGGTGAGTAGGTGGGTGGGTGAGTGGGTGAGTGGGTGGGTGGGTGAGTGAGTGGGTGGGTGGGTGGGTGGGTGAGTGGGTGGGTGGGTGGGTGAGTGGGGGTGGGTGGGTGGTGGGTGGGTGAGTGGGTGGGTGGGTGGGTGGGTGAGTGGGTGGGTGGGTGGGTGGGCGAGTGAGTGGGCGAAGTGGGCGAGTGGGGCGGGTGGGTGGGTGAGTGAGTGGGTGGGCGAGTGGGTGGGCGAGTGAGCGGGGCGAGTGGGCGGGCGAGTGGGCGGGGTGGGCGGGTGGGTGGGTGGGTGAGTGGGTGAGTGGGTGGGTGGGTGGGTGGGTGGGTGGGCGAGTGAGTGGGCGAGTGGGCGGGCGAGTGGGCGGGTGGGTGGGTGAGTGGGTGAGTGGGTGCGTGGGTGAGTGGGTGGGTGGGTGGGTGAGTGGGCGAAGTGGGCGGGTGGGCGGGTGAGCGGGTGAGCGGGTGAGTGGGTGAGTGGGTGCGTGGGTGAGTGGGTGGGTGGGTGGGTGGGCGGGGTGGGCGAGTGAGTGGGCGAGTGGGCGGGGTGAGTGGGCGAGTGGGCGGGTGAGTGGGTGGGTGGGTGAGTGGGTGGGTAAGTGAGTGGGTGACTGGGTGGGTCACTGGGTGGGTGGGTGGGTGAGTGGGTGGGTGGGTGGGTGACTGACTGACTGACTGAGTGACTGACTGACTGACTGAGTGAGTGAGTGAGTGACTGACTGACTGAGTGACTGAGTGACTGACTGACTGACTGAGTGACTGACTGACTGAGTGACTGACTGACTGAGTGACTGACTAAGTGACTGACTGACTGAGTGACTGACTGACTGACTGAGTGACTGACTGACTGAGTGACTGACTGAGTGACTGACTGACTGATTGAGTGACTGACTGAGTGACTGACTAAGTGACTGACTGACTGACTGTGCCTCACCCCAGCGCTCCTTTGTGGTGAGCGGTCTCTCCGAGCCCCTGGTGAGGGGAGTGGTGAGCGGCGTGGAGGAGGAGGAGGTGGTGAGCGATGAGGGGACACTGATCTGGGTGCTGGGTCCTGTCATGGCCGTCGTCTTCATCATCGCCATGGTATCCTCAAGAGGTGGGCGGGGGGGGGGGTCGCCGTGGCAACCGTCACCACGGCTACTGATGATGATGATACTACTACAGATGATGATGATACTACTACTGCTACTGATGATGATACTACTGCTGCTACTGCTACTGATGATGATACTACTACTACTACTGATGATGATACTACTGATGATGATACTACTGCTGCTACTGCTGCTACTACAGATGATGATGATACTACTACTGATGATGATACTACTACTACTACTGATGATGATACTACTGATGATGATACTACTACTACTGCTGCTACTACTGATGATGATGATACTACTACTACTGATGATGATACTACTACTACTGCTGCTACTACTGATGATGATGATACTACTACTACTGATGATGATACTACTGCTGCTACTGCTGCTACTACAGATGATGATGATACTACTACTACTGATGATGATACTACTGATGATGATACTACTGCTGCTACTGCTGCTACTACAGATGATGATGATACTACTACAGATGATGATGATACTACTACTGATGATGATGATACTACTACTACTACTGATGATGATACTACTGATGATGATGATACTACTACTGATGATGATACTACTGCTGCTACTACAGATGATGATGATACTACTACTGATGATGATGATACTACTACTACTGATGATGATACTGCTGATGATGATACTACTACTGCTACTGCTGCTACTACTGATGATGATGATACTACTACTACTGATGATGATACTACTGATGATGATACTACTACTGCTGCTACTGCTGCTACTACTGATGATGATACTACTGCTGCTGCTGCTGCTGCTGCTACTACTGATGATGATACTACTACTACTGATGATACTACTACTGCTGCTACTGCTGCTACTACTACTGATGCTACTACTGCTGCTGCTGCTGCTACTACTACTGATGATGATATTACTACTGCTACTACTACTGATGATGATACTACTGCTGCTACTACTACTGATGATGATACTACTGCTGCTACTGCTGCTACTACAGATGATGATGATACTACTACTACTGATGATGATACTACTGATGATGATATTACTACTGCTGCTGCTGATGATGATACTACTACTACTGATGATGATGATACTACTACTACTGCTACTACTACTGCTGCTGCTACTACTACTGCTGATGATGATGATGATGATACTACTACTGCTACTACTACTGCTGATGATGATGATACTACTACTGCTGCTGCTGCTACTACTGCTACTACTACTACTGCTGATGATGATACTACTACTGCTGCTGCTGCTGATGATGATGATGATGATACTACTACTACTGATGATGATACTACTACTACTGATGATGATACTACTACTACTGATGATGATACTACTACTACTGATGATGATACTACTACTACTGATGATGATACTACTACTACTATTGATGATACTACTACTACTGATGATGATGATGATACTACTACTACTGATACTACTACTACTACTATTGATGATGATACTACTACTACTGATGATGATGATGATACTACTACTACTGATACTACTACTACTGATGATGATACTACTACTACTGATACTACTACTATTGATGATACTACTACTACTGATACTACTACTGATACTACTACTATTGATGATGATACTACTACTACTGATACTACTACTACTGATACTACTACTGATACTACTACTATTGATGATGATGATGATGATACTACTACTACTACTATTGATGATGATGATGATACTACTACTACTATTGATGATGATGATGATACTACTACTGATGATGATGATGATGATACTACTACTGCTGCTGCTGCTGCTGCTCCAGGAAGCACACGGAGTCCGACTCGGGCAAGTCTGGGGGTTCGCACCCCGACAAGCGTGGGGCCTACGAGACGGTGGCCATGGACCCTGTGGAGATGCACAGACTCACCCACCGCTCACCCGGTGAGGAGCACTCACTCACCTAGTCACTCACCCACTCACTCACCCACTCACTCACCTAGTCACTCACCTCGTCACTCACCCACTCACTCACCCACTCACTCACCTAGTTACTCACTCACCCACCGCTCACCCGGTGAGGAGAACTCACTCACTCACCTAGTCACTCACCAAGTCACTCAACCACTCACCCACTCACTCAACCACCCACTCACCCACTCACCCACTCACTCACCCACCCACTCACCCACTCACTCACCTACTCACTCACCAAGTCACTCACCCACTCACCCACTCACTCAACCACTCACCCACTCACTCACCCACCCACTCACCCACTCACTCACCTAGTCACTCACCAAGTCACTCAACCACTCACCCACTCACTCACCTACTCACTCACCAAGTCACTCACCCACTCACCCACTCACTCAACCACTCACCCACTCACTCACCCACCCACTCACCCACTCACTCACCTAGTCACTCACCAAGTCACTCAACCACTCACCCACTCACTCAACCACTCACCCACTCACTCACCCACCCACTCACCCACTCACTCACCTACTCACTCACCAAGTCACTCACCCACTCACCCACTCACTCAACCACTCACCCACTCACTCACCCACCCACTCACCCACTCACTCACCTACTCACTCACCAAGTCACTCACCCACTCACCCACTCACTCAACCACTCACCCACTCACTCACCCACCCACTCACCCACTCACTCACTCACTCACCTAGTCACTCACCCACTCACCCGCTCAACCAGTCACTCACTCACTCACTCAACCACCCACTCACTCACCCACTCACTCACCTACTCACTCACCAAGTCACTCACCCACTCACCCACTCACTCAACCACTCACCCACTCACTCACCCACCCACTCACCCACTCACTCACTCACTCACCTAGTCACTCACCCACTCACCCGCTCAACCAGTCACTCACTCACTCACTCAACCACCCACTCACTCACCCACTCACTCACCTACTCACTCACCAAGTCACTCACCCACTCACCCACTCACTCACTCACCTAGTCACTCACTCACTCACCCACCGCTCACCCGGTGAGGAGCACTCACTCACCTAGTCACTCAGTCACTCACTCACCCACTCAGCCATTCACTCACTCACTCACTCACCCAGTCACTCACCTACTCATCCACTCACTCACCCACTCAGCCAGTCACTCACCCACTCACTCAGTCAGTCAGTCACTCACCCACCCACCCACTCACCCACTCACTCACTCACTCACCCAGTCACTCACTCACTCACTCAGTCACTCAGTCACCCACTCACTCACCCACCCACCCACTCACCCACTCACCCACCCACTCACTCACCCACTCACCCACTCACCCACTCACTCACTCACCCACCCACTCACCCACTCACCCACCCACCCACTCACCCACTCACCCACCCACTCACTCACCCACCCACCCACTCACCCACCCACCCACTCACCCACCCACTCACCCACCCACCCACTCACTCACCCACTCACCCACTCACCCACTCACCCACTTACCCACTCACCCACCCACTCACCCACTCACCCACCCACTCACCCACCCACCCACTCACCCACCCACCCACTAACCCACCCACCCACTCACCCACTCACCCACTCACCCACTTACCCACTCACCCACTCACCCACCCACTCACCCACCCACCCACTAACCCACCCACCCACTTACCCACTCACCCACTCACTCACCCACCCACCCACTCACCCACTCACCCACTCACCCACCCACTCACCCACCCACCCACTAACCCACCCACCCACCCACTCACCCACCCACTCACCCTCTGCCCCGTGTCTCCGTGGTGAGGAACAGGGATGCTCACCCACCCTCCGATCGCCATCTCCGAGTTTGCGGAGCACATTGAGAGGCTGAAGGCAAATGACAACCTCCAGTTCAGCCAGGAGTACGAGGTGAGTCGTGGGTGGGTGAGTGAGTGGGTGAGTGAGTGGGTGAGTGGGTGAGTGGGTGGGTGAGTGAGTGGGTGGGTGGGTGGGTTAGTGGGTGGGTGGGTGAGTGGGTGGGTGGGTGAGTGGGTGGGTGAGTGGGTGGGTGAGTGAGTGGGTGAGTGGGTGGGTGAGTGGGTGAGTGGGTGGGTGAGTGAGTGGGTGAGTGGGTGAGTGGGTGAGTGGGTGAGTGGGTGGGTGAGTGGGTGGGTGAGTGGGTGAGTGGGTGAGTGGGTGAGTGGGTGGGTGAGTGGGTGAGTGGGTGGGTGGGTTAGTGGGTGGGTGGGTGAGTGGGTGGGTGGGTGAGTGGGTGGGTGGGTGAGTGAGTGGGTGAGTGGGTGAGTGGGTGGGTGGGTGGGTTAGTGGGTGGGTGGGTGAGTGGGTGGGTGGGTGAGTGGGTGGGTGAGTGGGTGGGTGAGTGAGTGGGTGAGTGGGTGGGTGAGTGAGTGGGTGAGTGGGTGAGTGGGTGGGTGAGTGGGTGAGTGGGTGAGTGGGTGAGTGAGTGGGTGAGTGGGTGGGTGAGTGGGTGGGTGAGTGAGTGGGTGAGTGGGTGGGTGAGTGAGTGGGTGAGTGGGTGAGTGAGTGGGTGAGTGGGTGAGTGGGTGAGTGAGTGGGTGAGTGGGTGGGTGAGTGGGTGGGTGAGTGAGTGGGTGAGTGAGTGAGTGAGTGGGTGAGTGGGTGAGTGGGTGGGTGAGTGGGTGAGTGGGTGGGTGGGTGGGTTAGTGGGTGGGTGGGTGAGTGGGTGGGTGGGTGAGTGGGTGGGTGAGTGGGTGGGTGAGTGAGTGGGTGAGTGGGTGGGTGAGTGAGTGGGTGGGTGGGTGAGTGAGTGGGTGGGTGGGTTAGTGGGTGGGTGGGTGAGTGGGTGGGTGAGTGGGTGAGTGGGTGGGTGGGTGAGTGGGTTAGTGGGTGGGTGAGTGAGTGAGTGGGTGGGTGGGTGGGTGAGTGGGTGGGTGAGTGGGTGGGTGGGGTGAGTGGGTGGGTGAGTGGGTGGGTGGGTGGGTGGGTGAGTGAGTGAGTGAGTGGGTGGGTGGGTGGGTGGGTGAGTGGGTTAGTGGGTGGGTGGGTGGGTGAGTGGGTGGGTGAGTGAGTGAGTGGGTGGGTGGGTGAGTGGGTGGGTGAGTGGGTGGGTGAGTGACTGAGTGAGTGACTGACTGAGTGACTGAGTGACTGAGTGACTGACTGTCTGAGTGAGTGAGTGACTGAGTGACTGAGTGGCTGACTGAGTGACTGACTGAGTGACTAAGTGAGTGACTGAGTGACTGACTGTCTGAGTGACTGAGTGTCTGAGTGACTGAGTGACTGACTGAGTGACTAAGTGAGTGACTGAGTGACTGAGTGACTGAGTGACTGAGTGTCTGAGTGACTGAGTGACTAACTGAGTGGCTGAGTGACTGAGTGACTGACTGAGTGAGTGACTGTCTGACTGAGTGAGTGACTGTCTGACTGAGTGACTGAGTGACTGAGTGACTGAGTGACTGAGTGACTGACTGACTCACTGAGTGACTGACTCACTGAGTGACTGACTGACTGAGTGGCTGACTGAGTGACTGACTGACTGAGTAACTGACTGAGTGGCTGAGTGACTGAGTGAGTGACTGAGTGAGTGACTGAGTGACTGACTGAGTGACTCACTGAGTGACTGAGTGACTCACTGCATGACTGACTGACTGAGTGACTGACTGACTCACTGACTGAGTGACTGACTGACTCACTGACTGAGTGACTGACTGAGTGACTGACTGACTTTGTGCCCGTTCAGTCGATCGACCCCGGCATGCAGTTCACGTGGGAGAACTCCAACATGGACGTGAACAAGTCCAAGAACCGCTACGCCAACGTCATCGCCTACGACCACTCACGCGTCACCCTGTCTCCCGTAGAAGGTGGGTGGGTGGGTGAGTGGGTGAGTGGGTGGGTGGGTGAGTGGGTGGGTGGGTGGGTGAGTGGGTGGGTGGGTGGGTGAGTGGGTGGGTGAGTGGGTGGGTGGGTAAGTGGGTTGGTGGGTAAGTGGGTTGGTGGGTAAGTGGGTTGGTGGGTCGGTGGGTGGGTGGGTGAGTGGGTGGGTGAGTGAGTGGGTGAGTGGGTGGGTCAGTGGGTGGGTGGGTGGGTGGGTGAGTGGGTGAGTGGGTGAGTGGGTGAGTGGGTCGGTGGGTGGGTGGGTGAGTGGGTGGGTGGGTAAGTGGGTTGGTGGGTCGGTGGGTGGGTGGGTGAGTGGGTGGGTGGGTAAGTGGGTTGGTGGGTCGGTGGGTGGGTGGGTGAGTGGGTGGGTGGGTGGGTGAGTGGGTGGGTGGGTGGGTGAGTGGGTGAGTGGGTGGGTGGGTGGGTGAGTGGGGGGGTGAGTGAGTGAGTGAGTGGGTGGGTGGGTGGGTGGGTGAGTGGGTGGGTGAGTGGGTGGGTGGGTGGGTAAATGGGTTGGTGGGTCGGTGGGTGGGTGGGTGGGTGAGTGAGTGAGTGAGTGAGTGGGTGGGTGAGTGGGTGGGTGGGTGAGTGGGTGGGTGAGTGGGTGAGTGGGTGGGTGGGTGAGTGGGTGGGTGAGTGGGTGAGTGGGTGGGTGGGTGGGTGAGTGGGGGGGTGAGTGAGTGGGTGGGTGGGTGAGTGGGTGAGTGAGTGGGTGGGTGGGTGGGTGAGTGAGTGAGTGGGTGAGTGGGTGGGTGGGTGGGTGGGTGAGTGAGTGGGTGAGTGAGTGAGTGGGTGAGTGAGTGGGTGAGTGGGTGGGTGGGTGGGTGAGTGGGTGGGTGGGTGGGTGGGTGGGTGAGTGGGTGAGTGAGTGAGTGGGTGGGTGAGTGGGTGGGTGGGTGGGTGAGTAGGTGGGTGGGTGGGTGAGTGGGTGGGTGGGTGGGTGAGTGAGTGGGTGGGTGGGTGAGTGAGTGGGTGGGTGAGTGGTTGGGTCGGTGAGTGGGTGGGTGGGTGGGTGGGTGAGTGGGTGGGTGGGTGGGTGGTTGGGTGGGTGGGTGGGTGGGTGGGTGAGTGGGTGGGTGGGTGGGTGGGTGAGTGGGTGGGTGGGTGAGTGGGTGGGTGGGTGAGTGGGTGAGTGGGTGGGTGGGTGGGTGAGTGGGTGGGTGGGTGGGTGAGTGAGTGAGTGGGTGAGTGGGTGGGGGGGTGAGTGGGTGGGTGGGTTAGTGGGTGGGTGAGTGGGTGGGTGGCTGGGTGAGTGGGTGGGTGAGTGGGTGGGTGGGTGAATGGGTGGGTGAGTGATTGAGTGAGTGGGTGAGTGAGTGAGTGAGTGGGTGGGTGGGTGGGTGGGTGAGTGGGTGGGTGAGTGGGTGGGTGGGTGGGGGAGTGGGTGAGTGGGTGGGTGAGTGGGTGGGTGAGTGGGTGGGTGGGTGGGTGAGTGGGTGAGTGGGTGGGTGAGTGGGTGGGTGAGTGGGTGGGTGAGTGGGTGAGTGGGTGGGTGAGTGAGTGAGTGGGTGGGTGGGTGGGTGGGTGGGGGGGTGAGTGAGTGAGTGAGTGAGTGGGTGGGTGGGTGGGTGAGTGAGTGGGTGAGTGGGTGAGTGGGTGAGTGAGTGGGTGGGTGGGTGGGTGGGTGGGTGAGTGGGTGGGTGGGTGGGTGGGTGGGTGAGTGGGTGAGTGAGTGAGTGGGTGGGTGGGTGAGTAGGTGGGTGGGTGGGTGAGTGGGTGGGTGGGTGGGTGAGTGAGTGGGTGGGTGAGTGGGTGGGTCGGTGAGTGGGTGGGTGGGTGGGTGAGTGGGTGGGTGGGTGGGTGAGTGGGTGGGGTGGGTGGTTGGGTGGGTGGGGGGGGTGGGTGAGTGGGTGGGTGGGTGGGTGGGGTGGGTGAGTGGGTGGGTGGGTGAGTGGGTGGGTGGGTGAGTGGGTGGGTGGGTGGGTGGGTGAGTGGGTGGGTGGGTGGGGTGGGTGAGTGGGTGGGTGGGTGAGTGGGTGGGTGGGTGGGTGGGTGAGTGGGTGGGTGGGTGGGTGGGTGGGTGAGTGGGTGGGTGGGTGAGTGGGTGGGGTGGGTGGGTGAGTGAGTGGGTGGGTGAGTGGGTGGGGGGGTGAGTGGGTGGGTGGGTTAGTGGGTGGGTGAGTGGGTGGGTGGGTGGGTGAGTGGGTGAGTGGGTGGGTGAGTGGGTGGGTGGGTGAATGGGTGGGTGAGTGATTGAGTGAGTGGGTGGGTGGGTGGGTGAGTGGGTGGGTGAGTGGGTGGGTGGGTGGGGGAGTGGGTGAGTGGGTGGGTGAGTGGGTGGGTGGGTGAGTGGGTGGGTGGGTGGGTGGGTGAGTGGGTGAGTGGGTGGGTGAGTGGGTGGGTGAGTGGGTCGGGTGAGTGGGTGAGTGGGTGGGTGAGTGAGTGAGTGGGTGGGTGGGTGGGGGGGTGGGTGAGTGAGTGAGTGAGTGGGTGGGTGGGTGGGTGAGTGAGTGGGTGAGTGGGTGAGTGAGTGGGTGGGTGGGTGGGTAAGTAAGTGAGTGAGTGGAGTGAGTGAGTGGGTGGGTGGGTGAGTGAGTGGATGGGCGAGTGTGTGAGTGGGTGGGTGAGTGAGTGGGTGAGTGAGTGAGTGAGTTAGCGAGCGAAGTGAGCGAGCGTGTGAGTGAGTGGGTGAATCAGTAACTGAGCAAGTGAGTAATCCGGCAAATACACCCCCACCCCCCCCCACCACCACCACCCTCACCACCCTCCCCACCCTCTCCCCAGGTGTGCCAGGCAGTGACTACATCAACGCCAACTACATCGACGGCTTCCGCAGGCAGAACGCGTACATCGCCACGCAGGGTCCGCTACCCGACACCTTCGCAGACTTCTGGCGAATGGTGTGGGAACAGAGAAGCAGCACCATCGTGATGATGACGCGCTTGGAGGAGAAGTGTCGGGTGAGTGGGTGGGTGAGTGGGTGGGTGGGTGGGTGTGGGTGGGTGGGGGGTGGGTAAGTGGGTGGGTGGGTGGGTGATTGGGTGGGTGGGTGAGTCGGTGGGTGAGTGGGTGGGTGAGTGGGTGGGTGAGTGGGTGAGTGAGTGAGTGGGTGGGTGGGTGGGGGTGAGTGAGTGAGTGGGTGGGTGGGTGGGTGGTGTGGGTGGGTGAGTGAGTGAGTGAGTGGGTGGGTGGGTGAGTGAGTGGGTGGGTGGGTGGGTGGGTGGGTGAGTGGGTGGGTGAGTGGCTGAGTGGGTGGGGTGGGTGGGTGAATGGGTGGGTGAGTGATTGAGTGAGTGGGTGGGTGAGTGGGTGAGTGGGGGTGGGGGTGGTGATGTTGGTGGTGATGTTGATGAAGATGATGTTGATGTTGTTGATGTTGTTGATGATGTTGTTGATGTTGTTGATGTTGTTGTTGTTGTTGTGTGACAGGTGAAGTGTGATCAATACTGGCCGAGTCGAGGGTCTGAGACGTACGGCTCCATCCACGTGACGTTGGTGGACATCCTGGAGCTCGCTACGTACAGCGTCCGCACCCTCTCACTCCACCGGGTACTCACCCACTCACTTAGTCACCCACTCACTCACTCAGTCACTTAGTCAGTCAGTCAGTCACTTAGTCAGTCACTCACTCACCCACTCACCCACTCACCCTCCCACCCACCCACTCACCCACCCACCCACCCACTCACCCACCCACCCACCCACCCACTCACCCACCCACCCACTCACCCACCACCCACCACTCCACTCACCCCACTCACCCACCACTCACCCACCCACCCACCACTCACCCACCCACTCACCCACCCACCCCCACCCACCACCCACCACCCACCACCCACCCACCCACCCACTCACCCACCCACCCACCCACTCACCCACCCACCCCACTCACCCACCACCCACCCACCCACCCCCACTCACCCACCCACCCACTCACCCACCCACCCACCCACCCACTCACCCCACCCACCCACCACACCCACCCACCCACCCACCCACCCACCCACCACCCACCACCACCCACCCACCCACTCACCCACTCACCCACCCACCCACCACCCACCCACCCACCCACTCACCACCCACCCACTCACCCACCACTCACACCACCCACACCCACCCACCCACTCACCCACCCACCCACCACACCCACCCACCCACCCACTCACCCTCCCACCCACTCACCCACCCACACCACTCCACTCACCCCACCACCCACCCACTCCACCCACCACCACCCACCACCACCCTCACTCACCCACTCACCCACCCACCCACTCACTCACCCACCCACCACCCACCCACCCACCACCCACCACTCACCCACCCTCACCCACTCACCCACCCACCCACCTCACCACACCACCCACCCCTCACCCACCACCCACCCCCACTCACCCACCACCACTCACCCACACCACCCACTCACCCACTCACACACTCACACCACCCATCCACTCACCCACCTCCACTCACCCACTCACCACTCACCCACTCACACCACTCACCCACTCACCCACCTCACCCACCTACTCACCCACCCACTCACCCACTCACCCTCCCACCCTGTCTGTGTGTAGACTGGTGGCTCTGAGAAGCGCGAGGTCCATCACTTCCAGTTCACTGCGTGGCCTGACCACCCACTCACCCCCTCACCCCCTCACTCACCCACTCACTCACCCACTCACTCACTCACTCACCCACTCACTCACCCACTCACTCACACACTCACCCACTCACTCACCCACTCACACCACCACTCACCCACTCACCCACCCACCCACCCACTCACCCCCTCACTCACCCCCTCACTCACCCACTCACTCACCCACTCACTCACTCACTCACCCACTCACTCACTCACTCACCCACTCACTCACTCACTCACTCACCCACCCACTCACCCACTCACTCACCCACTCACCCACCCACTCACTCACTCACCCACCCACTCACCCACTCACCCACCCACTCACCCACCACTCACTCACTCACCCCCACCCACCCACTCACCCACTCACTCACCCACTCACCCAATCACCCCCTCACTCACCCACTCACTCAGCCACTCACCCACTCACCCTCCCACTCACCCACTCAGCCACTCACCCACCCACCCACTCACCCACTCACCCACCCACTCACCCTCCCACTCACCCACTCACCCACTCACCCACCCACCCACCCACTCACCCACTCACCCACCCGCTCACTCACCC
>NW_027621542.1:0-12069 GCF_964198595.1 Lampetra fluviatilis | reverse complement strand
GTAGAGACGGTGTGTGAATCAGCGGGCGGTGAGCGTGGCGACGCTGACTCGGTGAGACACACAGACAGAGAGACGGTGCTAGAGACGGTGTGAGAATCAGCGGGCGGTGAGCGTGGCGACGCTGACTTGGTGAGACACACAGACAGACAGAGAGACGGTGGTAGAGACGGTGTGCGAATCAGCGGGCGGTGAGCGTGGCGACGCTGACTCGGTGAGACACACAGACACAGACGGTGCTAGAGACGGTGTGAGAATCAGCGGGCGGTGAGCGTGGCGACGCTGACTTGGTGAGACACACAGACAGACAGACGGTGCTAGAGACGGTGTGAGAATCAGCGGGCGGTGAGCGTGACGACGCTGACTCGGTGAGACACACAGACAGACAGAGAGACGGTGGTAGAGACGGTGTGAGAATCGGCGGGCGGTGAGCGTGGCGACGCTGACTTGGTGAGACACACAGACAGAGAGACGGTGCTAGAGACGGTGTGAGAATCAGCGGGCGGTGAGCGTGGCGACGCTGACTTGGTGAGACACACAGACAGACGGTGGTAGAGACGGTGTGAGAATCAGCGGGCGGTGAGCGTGGCGACGCTGACTTGGTGAGACACACAGACAGACAGACGGTGCTAGAGACGGTGTGAGAATCAGCGGGCGGTGAGCGTGGCGACGCTGACTTGGTGAGACACACAGACAGACAGACAGACGGTGGTAGAGACGGTGTGAGAATCGGCGGGCGGTGAGCGTGGCGACGCTGACTCGGAGAGACACACAGACAGACAGACAGACGGTAGAGACGGTGTGAGAATCAGCGGGCGGTGAGCGTGGCGACGCTGACTCGGTGAGACACACACAGACAGAGAGACGGTGCTAGAGACGGTGTGAGAATCAGCGGGCGGTGAGCGTGGCGACGCTGACTCGGTGAGACACACAGACAGACAGAGAGACGGTGGTAGAGACGGTGTGAGAATCAGCGGGCGGTGAGCGTGGCGACGCTGACTCGGTGAGACACATAGACAGACAGAGAGACGGTGGTAGAGACGGTGTGAGAATCGGCGGGCGGTGAGCGTGGCGACGCTGACTCGGTGAGACACACAGACAGACAGAGAGACGGTGGTAGAGACGGTGTGAGAATCAGCGGGCGGTGAGCGTGGCGACGCTGACTCGGTGAGACACACAGACAGACAGAGAGACGGTGGTAGAGACGGTGTGAGAATCAGCGGGCGGTGAGCGTGGCGACGCTGACTTGGTGAGACACACAGACAGACAGACGGTGCTAGAGACGGTGTGAGAATCAGCGGGCGGTGAGCGTGGCGACGCTGACTCGGTGAGACACACAGACAGAGAGACGGTGGTAGAGACGGTGTGAGAATCGGCGGGCGGTGAGCGTGGCGACGCTGACTTGGTGAGACACACAGACAGACGGTGGTAGAGAAGGTGTGCGAATCAGCGGGCGGTGAGCGTGGCGACGCTGACTCGGTGAGACACACAGACAGACAGACGGGGGTAGAGACGGTGTGAGAATCAGCGGGCGGTGAGCGTGGCGACGCTGACTTGGTGAGACACACAGACAGACAGACGGTGGTAGAGACGGTGTGCGAATCAGCAGGCGGTGAGCGTGGCGACGCTGACTCGGTGAGACACACAGACAGACAGACGGCGGTAGAGCCGGTGTGTGAATCAGCGGGCGGTGAGCGTGGCGACGCTGACTTGGTGAGACACACAGACAGAGAGACGGTGGTAGAGACGGTGTGAGAATCAGCGGGCGGTGAGCGTGGCGACGCTGACTCGGTGAGACACACAGACAGACAGAGAGACGGTGGTAGAGACGGTGTGAGAATCAGCGGGCGGTGAGCGTGGCGACGCTGACTTGGTGAGACACACAGACAGACAGACGGTGCTAGAGACGGTGTGAGAATCAGCGGGCGGTGAGCGTGGCGACGCTGACTCGGTGAGACACACAGACAGAGAGACGGTGGTAGAGACGGTGTGAGAATCGGCGGGCGGTGAGCGTGGCGACGCTGACTCGGTGAGACACACAGACAGAGAGACGGTGGTAGAGACGGTGTGAGAATCGGCGGGCGGTGAGCGTGGCGACGCTGACTCGGTGAGACACACAGACAGAGAGACGGTGGTAGAGACGGTGTGAGAATCAGCGGGCGGTGAGCGTGGCGACGCTGACTCGGTGAGACACAGACAGAGAGACGGTGGTAGAGACGGTGTGAGAATCGGCGGGCGGTGAGCGTGGCGACGCTGACTTGGTGAGACACACAGACAGACGGTGGTAGAGAAGGTGTGCGAATCAGCAAGCGGTGAGCGTGGCGACGCTGACTCGGTGAGACACACAGACAGAGAGACGGTGGTAGAGACGGTGTGTGAATCAGCGGGCGGTGAGCGTGGCGACGCTGACTCGGTGAGACACACAGACAGACAGACGGGGGTAGAGACGGTGTGAGAATCAGCGGGCGGTGAGCGTGGCGACGCTAACTTGGTGAGACACACAGACAGACAGACGGTGGTAGAGACGGTGTGAGAATCAGCGGGCGGTGAGCGTGGCGACGCTGACTTGGTGAGACACACAGACAGACAGACGGTGGTAGAGACGGTGTGCGAATCAGCAGGCGGTGAGCGTGGCGACGCTGACTCGGTGAGACACACAGACAGACAGATGGCGGTAGAGCCGGTGTGTGAATCAGCGGGCGGTGAGCGTGGCGACGCTGACTTGGTGAGACACACAGACAGAGAGACGGTGGTAGAGACGGTGTGAGAATCAGCGGGCGGTGAGCGTGGCGACGCTGACTTGGTGAGACACACAGACAGACAGAGAGACGGTGGTAGAGACGGTGTGAGAATCGGCGGGCGGTGAGCGTGGCGACGCTGACTCGGTGAGACACACAGACAGAGAGACGGTGGTAGTGACGGTGTGAGAATCAGCGGGCGGTGAGCGTGGCGACGCTGACTCGGTGAGACACACAGACAGACAGAGAGACGGTGGTAGAGACGATGTGAGAATCAGCGGGCGGTGAGCGTGGCGACGCTGACTCGGTGAGACACACAAACAGACAGACGGCGGTAGAGACGGTGTGTGAATCAGCGGGCGGTGAGCGTGGCGACGCTGACTCGGTGAGACGCACAGACAGAGAGACGGTGGTAGAGACGGTGTGAGAATCGGCGGGCGGTGAGCGTGGCGACGCTGACTTGGTGAGACGCACAGACAGACAGACGGTGCTAGAGACGGTGTGAGAATCAGCGGGCGGTGAACGTCGTGACGCTGACTTGGTGAGACACACAGACAGACAGACGGTGCTAGAGACGGTGTGAGAATCAGTGGGCGGTGAGCGTGGCGACGCTGACTCGGTGAGACACACAGACAGACAGAGAGACGGTGGTAGAGACGGTGTGAGAATCAGCGGGCGGTGAGCGTGGCGACGCTGACTCGGTGAGACACACAGACAGACAGAGAGACGGTGGTAGAGACGGTGTGAGAATCAGCGGGCGGTGAGCGTGGCGACGCTGACTTGGTGAGACACAGACAGAGAGACGGTGGTAGAGACGGTGTGAGAATCGGCGGGCGGTGAGCGTGGCGACGCTGACTCGGTGAGACGCACAGACAGAGAGACGGTGGTAGAGACGGTGTGAGAATCGGCGGGCGGTGAGCGTGGCGACGCTGACTCGGTGAGACACACAGACAGACAGACGGTGCTAGAGACGGTGTGAGAATCAGCGGGCGGTGAGCGTGGCGACGCTGACTTGGTGAGACACACAGACAGACAGACAGACGGTGGTAGAGACGGTGTGAGAATCGGCGGGCGGTGAGCGTGGCGACGCTGACTTGGTAAAAGAGATGGAGAGCATTCTTCCATGTGTGTCTGTCCGTGCGTGTGTGTCTGTGCGTGCGTGTGTGTCTGTCCGTGTGTGTCTGTGCGTGCGTGTGTGTCTGTCCGTTTGTGTCTGTGTGTGTGTGTGTCTGTGTGTGTGTCTGTCCGTGCGTGTGTCTGGCCGTGTGTGTCTGACCGTGTGTGTCTGTGCGTGCGTGTCTGTGCGTGCGTCTGTCTGTCTGTCTGTGCGTGTGTCTGACCGTGTGTGTCTGTGTGTGTGTCTCACCGTGTGCGTGTCTGTGCGTGTGTGTGTCTGACCGTGTGCGTGCGTGTGTGTCTGACCGCGTGTGTCTGTGCGTGTGTGTCTGTGCGTGTGTGTGTGTGTGTGTCTGACCGTGTGTGTCTGTGTGTCTGTGTGTGTGTCTCACCGTGTGTGTGTCTGTGTGTGTCTGTGCGTGCGTCTGTCTGTCTGTGCGTCTGTGTGTCTGTGCGTGTGTCTCACCGTGTGTGTGTCTGTGTGTGTCTGTGCGTGCGTCTGTCTGTGTGTCTGTGCGTGTGTCTGACCGTGTGTGTCTGTGTGTGTCTGTGTGTGTCTCACCGTGTGTGTGTCTGTGTGTGTGTCTCACCGTGTGTGTGTGTCTGTGTGTGTCTGTGCGTGCGTCTGTCTGTCTGTGCGTGCGTCTGTCTGTCTGTGCGTGCGTCTGTCTGTCTGTGCGTGCGTCTGTCTGTCTGTGCGTGCGTCTGTCTGTCTGTGCGTGCGTCTGTCTGTGCGTGTGTCTGACCGTGTGTGCGTGTCTCAGGGCTGGTGGACAGTGCGATTGACACGCCGTCACTCATCGACGCGTCTGAGGAAGCGATCAGGAAAGACCTGGAGAGATGCAAAGTGAGGAACTCTCTCTCACCCTCACCCCGTGTCTCTCTCCTCGTGTGTCTCTCCTCGTGTCTCTCTCACCCTCACCCCGTGTCTCACCCTCACCCCGTGTCTCTCTCCCCATGTCTCTCTCTCTCTCACCCTCACCCCGTGTCTCTCTCACCCTCACCCCGTGTCTCTCTCACCCTCACCCCGTGTCTCTCTCACCCTCACCCCGTGTCTCTCTCCCCGTGTCTCTCTCTCTCACCCTCACCCCGTGTCTCTCTCACCCTCACCCCGTGTCTCTCTCCCCGTGTCTCACTCTCTCACCCTCACCCCGTGTCTCTCTCCCCGTGTCTCACTCTCTCACCCTCACCCCGTGTCTCTCTCTCCGTGTCTCTCTCCCCGTGTCTCACTCTCTCACCCTCACCCCGTGTCTCTCTCCCCGTGTCTCACTCTCTCACCCTCACCCCGTGTCTCTCTCTCCGTGTCTCTCTCCCCGTGTCTCACTCTCTCACCCTCACCCCGTGTCTCTCTCCCCGTGTCTCCCTCTCCCCGTGTCTCTCTCCCCGTGTCTCTCTCACCGTGTCTCTCTCTCCCCGTGTCTCCCTCTCCCCGTGTCTCTCTCTCCCCGTGTCTCTCTCTCCCCGTGTCTCTCTCTCCCCGTGTCTCTCTCTCCCCGTGTCTCTCTCCCCGTGTCTCTCTCTCTCCCCGTGTCTCTCTCTCTCCCCGTGTCTCTCTCACCGTGTCTCCCTCTCCCCGTGTCTCTCTCTCCCCGTGTCTCTCTCCCCGTGTCTCCCCCCCCGTGTCTCTCTCTCTCCCCACGTCTCTCTCTCACCGTGTCTCTCTCTCCCCGTGTCTCTCTCTCACCCTCACCCCGTGTCTCTCTCTCTCCCCGTGTCTCTCTCTCACCCTCACCCCGTGTCTCTCTCTCTCCCCGTGTCTCTCTCTCACCCTCACCCCGTGTCTCTCTCTCTCCCCGTGTCTCTCTCCCCGTGTCTCCCCCCCCGTGTCTCTCTCTCTCCCCGTGTCTCTCTCACCGTGTCTCTCTCTCCCCGTGTCTCTCTCTCACCGTGTCTCCCTCTCCCCGTGTCTCTCTCTCCCCGTGTCTCTCTCCCCGTGTCTCCCCCCCCGTGTCTCTCTCTCTCCCCACGTCTCCCTCTCCCCGTGTCTCTCTCTCCCCGTGTCTCCTTCCCCGTGTCTCTCTCTCCCCGTGTCTCTCTCTCCCCGTGTCTCTCTCTCCCCGTGTCTCTCTCCCCGTGTCTCCCCCCCCGTGTCTCTCTCTCTCCCCACGTCTCTCTCTCACCGTGTCTCTCTCTCCCCGTGTCTCCCTCTCCCCGTGTCTCACCCCCCGTGTCTCTCTCTCTCTCCCCGTGTCTCTCTCTCCCCGTGTCTCCCTCTCCCCGTGTCTCTCTCTCCCCGTGTCTCCTTCCCCGTGTCTCTCTCTCCCCGTGTCTCTCTCTCCCCGTGTCTCTCTCTCCCCGTGTCTCTCTCCCCGTGTCTCCCCCCCCGTGTCTCTCTCTCTCCCCACGTCTCTCTCTCACCGTGTCTCTCTCTCCCCGTGTCTCCCTCTCCCCGTGTCTCTCTCTCCCCGTGTCTCTCTCTCTCTCCCCGTGTCTCTCTCACCCCCCGTGTCTCTCTCACCACGTGTCTCTCCCCCCTCAACCTGCTCCCCTCCCCAGGTCGCCATGGCGACGATGCAACCCCAGACGCTGGTTGCCGGGGCGACCAGCATCGCCCGGCGTGCCAACCGCATCCTGTTGGTGTCCCGCCGCGAAACGGAGAATTCCGAGGATCCCACGTTCCGCGCCCGGATCGGCAACGCGGCCGCTGACGTGGAGGCCTCCATCGCCCCCATGGTGATGGGGGCCAAAGCGCTGGCTCACAACATCGCACAGCCTGGTGAGGGGGAGAGACACGGGGGGACACGGGGAGAGAGACACGGGGAGAGAGACACGGGGAGAGAGACACGGGGAGAGAGACACGGGGAGAGAGACACGGGGAGAGAGACATGGTGATGGGGGCCAAAGCGCTGGCTCACAACATCGCACAGCCTGGTGAGGGAGACACGGGGGGACACGGGGAGAGAGAGAGACACGGGGAGAGAGACACGGGGAGAGAGACACGGGGAGAGAGACACGGGGAGAGAGAGAGAGACATGGTGATGGGGGCCAAAGCGCTGGCTCACAACATCGCACAGCCTGGTGAGGGAGAGAGACACGGGGAGGGAGAGAGACACGGGGAGGGAGAGAGACACGGGGAGAGAGACACGGGGAGAGAGAGACACGGGGAGAGAGACACGGGGAGAGAGACACGGGGAGAGAGACACGGGGAGAGAGACACGGGGAGAGAGACACGGGGAGACAGACACGGGGAGACAGACACGGGGAGACAGACACGGGGAGGGAGAGAGAGAGACACGGGGAAAGAGAGACACGGGGAGGGAGAGAGAGAGACACGGGGAAAGAGAGACACGGGGAGGGAGAGAGAGAGAGACACGGGTAGAGAGACATGGTGATGGGGGCCAAAGCGCTCGCTCACAACATCGCACAGCCTGGTGAGGGGGAGAGAGACACGGGGAGGGAGAGAGACACGGGGAGAGAGACACGGGGAGAGAGACACGGGGAGAGAGAGAGAGAGACACGGGGAGAGAGAGAGAGACACGGGGAGAGAGACACGGTGATGGGGGCCAAAGCGCTGGCTCACAACATCGCACAGCCTGGTGAGGGAGAGAGACACGGGGAGGGAGAGAGACACGGGGAGAGAGACACGGGGACACGGGGAGAGAGAGAGAGACACGGGGAGAGAGACACGGTGATGGGGGCCAAAGCGCTGGCTCACAACATCGCACAGCCTGGTGAGGGGGAGAGACACGGGGAGAGAGACACGGGGAGAGAGAGAGACGGGGAGAGAGACACGGGGAGAGAGACACGGGGAGAGAGACACGGGGAGAGAGACACGGGGAGAGAGACACGGGGAGAGAGACACGGGGAGAGAGACACGGGGAGAGAGAGAGAGACATGGTGATGGGGGCCAAAGCGCTGGCTCACAACATCGCACAGCCTGGTGAGGGAGAGAGACACGGGGAGAGAGAGAGAGACACGGGGAGAGAGAGAGAGACACGGGGAGAGAGACACGGTGATGGGGGCCAAAGCGCTGGCTCACAACATCGCACAGCCTGGTGAGGGGGAGAGACACGGGGAGAGAGAGACACGGGGAGAGAGACACGGGGAGAGAGAGAGACGGGGAGAGAGACACGGGGAGAGAGACACGGGGAGAGAGACACGGGGAGAGAGACACGGGGAGAGAGACACGGGGGAGAGAGACACGGGGAGAGAGACACGGGGAGAGAGACACGGGGAGAGAGACACGGGGAGAGAGACACGGAGAGAGAGACACGGGGAGAGAGAGAGAGACACGGGGAGAGAGAGAGACACGGGGAGAGAGAGAGACACGGGGAGAGAGAGAGACACGGGGAGAGAGAGAGAGAGACACGGGGAGAGAGACACGGGGAGAGAGACACGGGGCTTTCCTTTTAGGGGAACCGCTTTCAGGAAACGGTTGTAGAAGGGCGGTTGCCGTCCTTCTACAACAGCGGCGGCAGCTTCGTATACGGGGGTGCCTCCACCTGTCTCTGTGTGTCTCTGTGTGTCTCTGTGTCTCTCTGTGTGTCTCTGTGTGTCTCTGTGTGTCTCTGTGTGTCTCTGTGTGTCTCTGTGTGTCTCTGTGTGTCTCTGTGTCTCTGTGTGTGTCTCTGTGTGTCTCACTGTCTCTCTGTGTCTCTGTGTGTCTCTGTGTGTCTCTGTGTGTCTCTGTGTGTCTCTGTGTGTCTCACTGTCTCTCTGTGTCTCTGTGTGTCTGTGTGTCTCTGTGTGTCTCTGTGTGTCTCTGTGTCTCTGTGTGTCTCTGTGTGTCTCTGTGTGTCTCTGTGTGTCTCTGTGTGTCTCTGTGTGTCTCTGTGTCTCTGTGTGTCTCTGTGTGTCTCTGTGTGTCTCTGTGTGTCTCTGTGTGTCTCTGTGTCTCTCTGTGTCTCTGTGTGTGTCTGTGTGTGTCTGTGTGTGTCTGTGTGTCTCTGTGTCTCTGTGTGTGTCTGTGTGTCTCTGTGTGTCTCTGTGTCTCTCTGTGTGTCTCTGTGTGTCTGTGTGTCTCTGTGTCTCTCTGTGTGTCTCTGTGTGTCTCTGTGTGTGTCTCTGTGTGTCTCTGTGTCTCTCTGTGTCTCTCTGTGTGTCTCTGTGTGTCTCTGTGTGTGTCTCTGTGTGTCTCTGTGTGTCTCTGTGTGTCTCTGTGTGTGTCTGTGTGTCTCTGTGTCTCTGTGTGTGTCTCTGTGTGTGTCTCTGTGTGTGTCTGTGTGTGTCTGTGTGTCTCTGTGTCTCTGTGTGTGTCTGTGTGTGTCTCTGTGTGTGTCTCTGTGTGTGTCTCTGTGTGTGTCTCTGTGTGTGTCTCTGTGTGTGTCTCTGTGTGTGTCTCTGTGTGTCTCTGTGTTTCTGTGTGTCTCACTGTCTCTGTCTCTCTCTGTCTCTGTCTCACTCTGCCTGTGTCTGGCTGTGTCTCACTCTGTTTCTCTCTGTCTCTCTGTCTGTCTTTCTCTGTCTCACTTTGTGTGTCTCTGTGTCTCTCTCTGTCTCACTGCGTGTCTCTCTGTCTGTGTGTCTCTGTGTGTCTCTGTCTCACTCTGTGTGTCTCTGTGTCTCACTCTGTGTGTCTCTGTGTCTCACTCTGTGTGTCTATGTGTCTCTCTGTGTGTCTCTGCAGGGCTGCAGAAGGAGTTCCTGGAGTCTGGGCAGCGAGTCCTCGAGTCTGTGGGCAGAGTGCCTCTGTCTCTCTGTGTCTCACTGCGTGTCTCACTGCGTGTCTCACTGCGTGTCTCTCTGTCTCACTGTCTGTGTCTGCTGCAGGGCTTCAGAAGGAGTTCCTGGAGTGTGGGCAGCGCGTGCTCGAGTCTGTGGGCATAGTGCCTCTGTCTCTCTGCCTGTCTGTGTCTCTGTGTCTCTGTGTCTCTGTCTCACTCTGCCTGTCTCTGTGTCTCTGTCTCTGTGTGTCTCTGTCTCACTGCGTGTCTGTCTCTGTGTGTCTCTGTGTGTCTGCAGGGCTTCAGAAGGAGTTCCTGGAGTGTGGGCAGCACGTGCTCGAGTCTGTGGGCAGAGTGCCTCTGTCTCTCTGCCTGTCTGTGTGTCTCTGTGTCTCTGTCTCTGTGTGTCTCTGTCTCACTGCGTGTCTGTCTCTGTGTGTCTCTGTGTCTGCTGCAGGGCTTCAGAAGGAGTTCCTGGAGTGTGGGCAGCGCGTGCTCGAGTCTGTGGGCAGAGTGCCTCTGTCTCTCTGCCTGTCTGTGTGTCTCTGTGTCTCTGTCTCTGTGTGTCTCTGTCTCACTGCGTGTATGTCTCTGTGTGTCTCTGTGTGTCTGCAGGGCTTCAGAAGGAGTTCCTGGAGTGTGGGCAGCGCGTGCTCGAGTCTGTGGGCAGAGTGCGCGGAGCGTTCCACACCCCCGAGTTCCCACCCCCACCACCAGACCTGGACACCCTCAACGTGAGACACGAGGAGAGAGACACGAGGAGAGAGACACGAGGAGAGAGACACGGGGAGAGACACGGGGAGAGAGGGAGACACGGGGAGAGAGACACGGGGAGAGAGAGACACGGGGAGAGAGACACGGGGAGAGACACGGGGAGAGACACGGGGAGAGACACGGGGAGAGACACGGGGAGAGACACGGGGAGAGACACGGGGAGAGACACGGGGAGAGACACGGGGAGAGACACGGGGAGAGACACGGGGAGAGACACGGAGAGACACGGGGAGAGAGAGAGACACGGGGAGAGACACGGGGAGAGAGAGAGACACGGGGAGAGAGAGAGACACGGGGAGAGAGAGAGACACGGGGAGAGAGAGAGACACGGGGAGAGAGAGAGACATGGAGAGACGCGGGGAGAGACGCGGGGAGAGAGAGACACGGGGAGAGACACGGGGAGAGACACGGGGAGAGAGACACGGGGAGAGAGACACACGGGGGGAGAGACACACGGGGGGAGAGGGAGAGAGACACGGGGAGAGAGACACGGGGAGAGAGACACGGGGAGAGAGGGAGACACGGGGAGAGAGAGAGACACGGGTAGAGACACGGGGAGAGAGACATGGGGAGAGAGACGCGGGGAGGGAGAGAGACGCGGGGAGGGAGAGAGACACGGGGAGAGAGACACGGGGAGTGAGAGAGACACGGGGAGAGAGAGACACGGGGAGAGAGAGACACGGGGAGAGAGAGAGATACGGGGAGAGAGACACGGGGAGAGAGACACGGGGAGAGAGACACGGGGAGAGAGAGACACGGGGAGAGAGAGACACGGGGAGAGAGAGACACGGGGAGAGACACGGGGAGGGAGAGAGACACGGGGAGAGAGAGAGACACGGGGAGAGAGACACGGGGAGAGAGAGAGACACGGGGAGAGAGACACGGGGAGTGAGAGAGACACGGGGAGAGAGACACGGGGAGGGAGAGAGACACGGGGAGAGAGACACGGGGAGTGAGAGAGACACGGGGAGAGAGACACGGGGAGGGAGAGAGACACGGGGAGAGAGACGCGGGGAGGGAGAGAGACACGGGGAGAGAGACACGGGGAGTGAGAGAGACACGGGGAGAGAGAGACACGGGGAGAGAGAGACACGGGGAGAGAGAGAGATACGGGGGAGAGAGACACGGGGAGAGAGACACGGGGAGAGAGACACGGGGAGAGAGACACGGGGAGATAGAGAGACACGGGGAGAGAGAGACACGAGGAGAGAGAGACACGGGGAGAGACACGGGGAGAGAGAGACGGGGGGAGAGACACGGGGAGAGAGACACGGGGAGAGAGACATGGGGAGAGAGACGCGGGGAGGGAGAGAGACACGGGGGGAGAGACACGGGGAGAGAGACGCGGGGAGGGAGAGAGACACGGGGAGAGAGACACGGGGAGAGAGAGAGAGACACGGGGAGAGAGAGACACGGGGAGTGAGAGAGACACGGCGAGAGAGACACGGCGAGAGAGAGAGACACGTGGAGAGAGAAAGAAACACGGGGAGAGAGACACGGGGAGAGAGAGACACACACAGAGGGAGACTTGGATGTTTTTCTGCATTTCCATCATCTTCCGCGTATTGACGTTTCCCCCCCCCCTCCATCCCCCCCTCTCCCCCCTCTCCCCCCCCCTACCCCCCCCCCTCCATCCCCCCCCTCTCCCCCCCCACCCCTACCTCCCCCCCCACCCCCTCTCCCCTCCCCACCCCCCCCTACCCCCCCTCTACCCCCCCCCCCTCTCCCCCTCTCCCCCCCCTCTATCCCCCCATCCCCCCCCCCTCTTTCCCCCCCCCTCTACCCCCTCTATCCCCTCTACCCCCCTCTCCCCCCCCCGCTCCCCCCCCCCAGCTGTGTGA
>NW_027621541.1:0-7000 GCF_964198595.1 Lampetra fluviatilis | reverse complement strand
TGTGTCTGTGTGTGTGTGTCTGTCTGTGTGTGTGTGTCTGTGTGTGTGTGTCTGTCTGTGTGTGTGTGTCTGTGTGTGTGTGTGTGTCTGTGTGTGTGTATGTGTCTGTGTGTGTGTATGTGTCTGTGTGTGTGTGTCTGTGTGTGTGTGTGTCTGTGTGTGTGTGTCTGTCTGTGTGTGTGTGTCTGTGTGTGTGTATGTGTCTGTGTGTGTGTGTCTGTGTGTGTGTGTGTGTCTGTGTGTGTGTATGTGTCTGTGTGTGTGTATGTGTCTGTGTGTGTGTGTGTGTCTGTCTGTGTGTGTGTGTCTGTCTGTGTGTGTGTCTGTGTGTGTGTGTCTTTCTGTGTGTGTGTGTCTGTCTGTGTGTGTGTGTGTCTGTCTGTGTGTGTGTGTGTCTGTGTGTGCGTCTGTGTGTGTGTGTGTGTCTGTGTGTGTGTGTCTGTGTGTGTGTCTGTGTGTGTCTGTGTCTGTGTGTATCTGTGTGTGTGTGTCTGTGTGTGTGTGTGTCTGTGTGTGTGTGTGTCTGTGTGTGTGTGTGTCTGTGTGCACATGGCCTGGCACAAGCGTCGTGGTGACGTCACCGCCACTTAGTGGCGAATGGCGGTTGTTGTTGTTGTTGTGTCTGTGTGTGTGTGTCTGTGTCTGTGTGTCTGTGTCTGTGTGTGTGTGTGTCTGTGTGTGTGTGTGTCTGTGTGTGTGTGTGCGTCTGTGTGTGTGTGTCTGTGTGTGTGTGTGTGTCTGTGTGTGTGTGTGTGTCTGTGTGTCTGTGTGTGTGTTAGTGAGTGTGGGGAGCGGTAGTGCAGCGGTTAGCGCGCTGCGCTATGAACCTGGCGACCCGGGTTCGATTCCCGCTCACGGCTAACACCAGTGACGATTATCTGAACCGGTCCTGGGCCTCCCCTAGGTCGACTCAGCCTCAAATGGGTATTTGGTGCGGTGTGTAAACATCGCCACTGGGGAGACAAAGGCGGTCGGGCGTGGTGCTGGCCACCCACCCCCTCGTGTACCGTTCCGGCCTTCATAGGTGCTCGCTAACAGCACTTGCCCCTACAGTCTGTTAAGGCTATACGGGGGATCTTTATCTTTGTGTCTGTGTGTGCCTGTGTGACCGGCTCCGGTTTAACAGCGGAGGTCTCACTCCGAATGAGTCGAGCGGCAATATCTTTTCATCGGTTGCGTAACGCTGTGTGGAAGCTACCTGGTCTGTCGCTCCGCACGAAGCTTCGGGTCTTCTCGGCCACGGTCATTCCCTCCCTTCTCTACGCTTGCGAAACGTGGACCCCCCTAATGGAGCATCTTCGCCGGATAGAAACATTTAGACTGGCCTGCCTACGATCCATCCTGGGTTTAACCTGCAGGCTGGATTGTGTGAGGAGCTCACAAATCCTTGAAAGATCTGGGCAAAGTCCCATCGGTGAGCTCCTCCGGCAGGCAAGGCTGCGTTGGCTGGGTCATGTAGCCCGCATGCCCAGCCACCGCATGCCTAAACAGCTTTTGTTCGGCCGGATCGAGGGGGCTAAACGGGTGCGGCACAGGCTAGAGAAGAGATGGAGTGACGTGGTACAGGAGGACGTGGAGCTGAGTGGACTTGCCGATGACTGGTACCAGCGGTGTCAAGATCGGCCTCAGTGGAGGAGGCTCGTGAAGGACGCTACTGGGCAGTTGGAGGCAGTCGCCCTCACGCAACAACGGAGGGCGGAGGAGCAACGCTCACAACAACGAGCGGAGCGCCGGGTGGCTAAAGCACAGCAAGTTGGCACAGTAGGGGGCACAGGTGGTGCATCAGCCAGTCATCTCGGTCATCTCGGTCATCTCGGTCAGTCGACCCGTGGCACCTGCTGGGTCTGCCCCGTGACCTCCTGCCAGCGGGCGTTCGACACTTCACGTGGCCTCAAGGTGCACTTGGCCTGGCACAAGCGTCGTGGTGACGTCACCGCCACTTAGTGGCGAATGGCAGTTGTTGTTGTGTATCTGCGTGTGTATGTCTATGTGTGTGTCTGTGTGTCTGTGTGTGTGTCTGTGTGTGTGTCTGTATGTATGTGTCTGTATGTGTGTGTATCTGTGTGTGTCTGCCCCCCCCACCACCACCAGCCAGCCCCCCCCCACCACCCAGCCCCCCCCCCCCACCACCCAGCCCCCCCCCACCACCACCCAGCCCCCCCCCCCACCACCACCCAGCCCCCCCCCCCACCACCACCACAGCCCCCCCCCCCCGTTGTGAGTGAGGAACGAGAGAGATGCAAAGCTGAAGGAGGCCATTTTTATTGTTGACAATCAACGACTCCGAGTTGAAGACGACGGCGCTCCCACACGTGACCTCCCGCGTGGCTCCGCCTCGCTCCCACGTGACCTCCCACGTGACCTCCCACGTCACACGCGCGGCCACGTGTAGCCACGCCCACTACTTGTAGGCCCAGACGCGCACGGCTCGAACCTGCAGCGCCGCCTCTTCCCCGTCGTTGACTCCGCGCTTCCACGTGGGGAACCACTCAGCCCTGCACGTGGTGGGGGGAGGGGGCGGGGCTTGTGACGCGCAGCGAGGTCACGTGCTCGGCGCGTGACGTCACGGTGGCGCACGTCACAAAGGGAGAAACGGACAAAGGTGCCCTGTCGCCCGGGGTAGCCTCTAGCAGGGCGGTAGGGGCAAGTGCTGCACTCACTCACTCACACTCACTCTCACGACTCACTCATCACTGCAATCACTCGACTCACACACTCACTCATTCACTCACTCTCACACTCACTCACTCACACTCAACGACTCAATCTCAGCTAGCTCAATCACTCACTAGCACTCATTCACACTCAGATCACTCGACTCACACTCACACTCAAGATCACTCACTGCTCACACTCACTCTCACTCAGCACTCAATCACTCATCTCACTCATATCGACTCAATCGACATCGACTCACTCAGCTCACTCATGCACTCAGCTCATCGACTCACTCACTCACGACTCACTCACTCACTAGCTCACTCACTCGACTTCACACTCAATCGACTCAAGCTCACTCTATCACTCATTCACACTCAGATCACTACTAGCACTCGACTCACTCACTAGCTCACTCAGCTCACTCACTAGCTCACTCACTCACTCACACACTCACTCACACTCATTCACACTCATCACTCGATCGACTCAGCTCACTCACGATCACTCACTACACTCATCAGCTCACTCGACACTCGATCTCGACACTCGATATCACACTCAACTCACTCACTCACTCACACGACTCAATCACTCACTCACTCACACTCACCTCACTCAAGCACTCACGCACACTCAATCACTCAGCTACGACACTCACTAAGCATCACTCATCACTCTCACTCATCACTCAATCACAGCTCACTCACTCGACACTCACTCAACTCACTCACTCACTCACACACTCACTCACACTCACTCAATACACACTCACTCACTCACTCACACACTCACTCACTCACTCACTCACTCACATCACTACACTCACTCACTCACACAACTCACATCAGCTCACACACTCACTCACTCACTCACGCACTCAATCACCTCAATCACACTCACTCACTCACTAATCACTCACTCACACTGACTCACGACTCACACTCAACTCACTCACTCACACACCCACTTACTCTCACTCACTCACACTCACCTCACTCACTCACACTCACCCACTCACTCAATCACTCACTCACACTCACTCACTCACACTCACTCACTCACTCACACACTCACTCACACTCATTCACACTCAATCACTCACACACCCACTTACTCTCACTCACTCACACTCACTCACTCACTCACTCACACTCACCCACTCACTCAATCACTCACACACCCACTTACTCTCACTCACTCACACTCACTCACTCACTCACACACTCACTCACACTCATTCACACTCAATCACTCACACACCCACTTACTCTCACTCACACTCACTCACTCACTCACACACTCACTCACACTCATTCACACTCAATCACTCACTCACACACCCACTTACTCTCACTCACTCACACTCACTCACTCACTCACACACCCACTTACTCTCACTCATTCACACTCACTCACACTCACTCAATCACTCACTCACACTCATTCACACTCAATCACTCACACACACTTACTTACACTCACTCACACTCAATCACTCACTCACACACTCACTCACTAACACTCACTCACACTCAATCAATCACTCACTCAAACACTCACTCACACACCCACTCACTCTCACTCACTCACAACACTCACTCACACACTCACTCACACCCACTCACACTCACTCACCCACTCACACAATCACTCTCATCACCCCCCCCCCACCACCACCACCCACTTGGCTTTGTAGAAGTCACTCACTCACTCACACTCACTCACTCACTCACACTCACTCACTCACACTCACTCACTCACTCACTCACACTCACTCACTCACTCACACTCACTCACTCACACTCACTCACACTCACTCACTCACACTCAATCATTCACTCACACTCAATTACTCACTCACTCACACACACCCACTCACACACCCACTCACTCACTCACACTCACTCACACTCACTCACTCACACTCACTCACTCACTCACTCACACTCACTCACTCACTCACACTCACTCACTTACACTCAATCATTCACTCACACTCACTCACTCACACTCACTCACTCACTCACACTCACTCACACTCACTCACTCACTCACACTCAATCATTCACTCACACTCAATCACTCACTCACTCACACACACCCACTCACACACCCACTCACTCGCACTCACTCACCCACTCACACAATCACTCTCATCACCCCCCCCACCACCACCACCCACTTGGCATTGTAGAAGTCCAGCATAGCGGTGGTGGCGCTGTTCTTCCAGGGCTTGGGGTGAGGCTTGTTGGTCCACTCGTCCAAGAAGTTGGACGCTCCACCCACCGCCAGGTTCAACTCCAGGTAGAACTGGCGGGGAGGAGCGGTGGCGCTGCGGTTAGCACGCTAGCAACTCCAGCGGAGCTCCGAGAGTTCGATTCCCGCTCACGGACACCACCACCACCACCGCCACCCGCCGCCACCACCGCCCACCACCACTACCGCCACCACCACCACCGCCACCGCCGCCACTACCACCACCACTACCACCACCACTACCACCACCACCACCGCCACCACCACCGCCACCACCGCCACTACCACCACCACCACCGCCGCCACCACCACCGCCACCACCATCACCATCACCACCACCACCGCCACCACCACCACCACCATCACCACCACCTCCTCCACACCATTCTGCTCACCTCCTGGTCGAACGGGGCCATCTTGGAGGCGCCCTTCCAGGGGTTGTCCACGTGGTTGGGGAACTCTCCCAGAGCCCAGAAGCCTCCGGCGCCAGGAGCCACCTTCAGCGTCTCTTCCCCGTCCAGGAGGAACCTGAAACCAAGCGACAAAGACGACGATGCCAGCCCCTTCCCGGTGTAATAAAGGTCAGCCTGGACCACGTGGCAGCCTGGACCACGTGGCAGCCTGGACCACGTGGCAGCCTGGACCACGTGGCAGCCTGGACCCCCGCTCCAGCGTGGCCTGAAGGAGGGAGCTGTGGGTGAAGGGGAGAGCTGTGAGTGAAGGAGAGAGCTGTGGGTGAAGGAGGGAGCTGTGGGTGAAGGAGAGAGCTGTGAGTGAAGGAGAGAGCTGTGGGTGAAAGAGGGAGCTGTGGGTGAAGGGGAGAGCTGTGGGTGAAGGAGAGAGCTGTGAGTGAAGGAGAGAGCTGTGGGTGAAGGGGAGAGCTGTGGATGAAGGAGGGAGCTGTGGGTGAAAGAGGGAGCTGTGGGTGAAGGGGAGAGCTGTGGGTGAAGGAGAGAGCTGTGGGTGAAAGAGGGAGCTGTGGGTGAAGGGGAGAGCTGTGAGTGAAGGGGAGAGCTGTGGGTGAAGGAGGGAGCTGTGGGTGAAGGAGAGAGCTGTGAGTGAAGGAGAGAGCTGTGGGTGAAAGAGGGAGCTGTGGGTGAAGGGGAGAGCTGTGAGTGAAGGAGAGAGCTGTGGGTGAAGGAGGGAGCTGTGGGTGAAGGAGAGAGCTGTGAGTGAAGGAGAGAGCTGTGGGTGAAAGAGGGAGCTGTGGGTGAAGGAGAGAGCTGTGAGTGAAGGAGAGAGCTGTGGGTGAAGGAGGGAGCTGTGGGTGAAGGAGAGAGCTGTGAGTGAAGGAGAGAGCTGTGGGTGCAGGAGGGAGCTGTGGGTGAAGGAGGGAGCTGTGGGTGAAGGAGAGAGCTGTGAGTGAAGGAGAGAGCTGTGGGTGAAGGAGGGAGCTGTGGGTGAAGGAGAGAGCTGTGAGTGAAGGAGAGAGCTGTGGGTGAAGGAGGGAGCTGTGGGTGAAGGAGGGAGCTGTGGGTGAAGGAGAGAGCTGTGAGTGAAGGAGAGAGCTGTGGGTGAATGAGAGAGCCGTGGGGACAATGTCATGATGCGGATGCTGCTGATGATGATGCTGCTGATAATGTTGATGATGATGCTGATGATATTGCTGCTGATGATGATAATCCTGATGATGATGCTGCTGATGCTGCTGGCGATGAATCTGATGATGCTCCAGATGATGCTGCTGATGACGCTGCTGATGATGCCGTCACCTGATGTAGTCCGGAGTTCTCTCCACCTCATATTTATGGAAATCACTCCCGAAAGTTCCCTCCTTTGCTTTCCTGCGGTGTTGGGAGAGGCACGGGGGGGGAGGGAGGGGAGGGAGGGAGGGATAAAAATAAAACATCATAAGATAATTCTCACGACGTTTCGGCCACAACGCAAGCAGCCATCTTCAGGTGAAGAACCTTAAGACGGCTGCTTGCGTTGTGGCCGAAACGCCGTGAAGAACCTGAAGACGGCTGCTTGCGTTGTGGCCGAAACGTCGTGAGAATTATCTTATTATGTTTTATTTTATTATTTTATTACTTCCCTTCTACGTGACTTTACCGAAAGAACCAAGAAGATGAATCCCTGCAGT
>NW_027621540.1:30000-31796 GCF_964198595.1 Lampetra fluviatilis | reverse complement strand
ACCACCACCATCACCACCACCACCACCACCTCCACCTCCACCACCACCTCCACCTCCACCACCACCTCCACCACCTCCACCACCTCCACCACCACCACCTCCACCTCCACCACCACCTCCACCACCTCCACCACCTCCACCACCACCTCCACCACCACCACCTCCATCTACACCACCACCTCCACCACCTCCACCACCTCCACCACCACCACCTCCACCTCCATCTACACCACCACCACCACCAATCACCTCCATCTACACCACCACCATCACCTCTATCTAAACCACCACCACCACCACCTCCACCACCTCCACCACCACCACCACCTCCACCACCACCACCACCACCTCGACCACCACCACCACCTCCACCACCCTCACCACCACCACCACCACCTCCACCACCTCCACCACCACCACCACCTCCACCCTCACCTCCACCACCACCACCTCCACCTCCACCACCACCACCACCTCCACCTCCACCACCACCACCACCACCTTCACCACCACCACCACCACCTCCACCACCACCACCACCTCCACCACCACCACCACCTTCACCACCACCACCACCTCCACCACCACCACCACCTCCACCACCACCACCTCCTCCACCACCACCACCACCTTCACCACCACCACCACCTCCATCTCCACCACCACCACCACCTCCACCACCACCACCTCCACCACCACCACCACCACCTCCACCACCACCACCACCTACCTCCACCACCACCTTCACCACCACCACCTTCACCACCACCACCACCTCCATCTCCACCACCACCACCTCCTCCATCTCCACCACCACCACCTCCACCACCACCACCACCTCCTCCATCTCCACCACCACCACCTCCACCACCTCCATCTCCACCACCTCCACCACCACCACCACCACCACCTTCACCACCACCACCACCACCTCCATCTCCACCACCACCACCTCCACCACCACCACCACCACCTTCACCACCACCACCACCTCCATCTCCACCACCACCACCACCTCCATCTCCACCACCACCACCACCTCCATCTCCACCACCACCACCACCTCCACCACCACCACCTCCACCACCACCACCACCACCACCTTCACCACCACCACCACCACCACCTCCACCACCACCACCACCTACCTCCACCACCACCTTCACCACCACCACCTTCACCACCACCACCTTCACCACCACCACCACCTCCATCTCCACCACCACCACCTCCTCCATCTCCACCACCACCACCTCCACCACCAACAACAACAACCGCCATTCGCCACTAAGTGGCGGTGACGTCACCACGACGCTTGTGCCAGGCCATGTGCACCTTGAGGCCACGTGAAGTGTCGAACGCCCGCTGGCAGGAGGTCACGGGGCAGACCCAGGTGCCACGGGTCGACTGACCGAGATGACCGAGATGACTGGCTGATGCACCACCTGTGCCCCCTACTGTGCCAACTTGCTGTGCTTTAGCCACCCGGCGCTCCGCTCGTTGTTGTGTAGCCACCCGGCGCTCCGCTCGTTGTTGTGAGCGTCGCTCCTCCGCCCTCCGTTGTTGTTGGAGGGCGACTGCCTCCAACTGCCCAGTAGCGTCCTTCACGAGCCTCCTCCACTGAGGCCGATCTTGACACCGCTGGTACCAGTCATCGGCAAGTCCACTCAGCTCCACGTCCTCCTGTACCACATCACTCCATCTCTTCTCTAGCCCGTGCCACCACCACCACCTCCACCACCACCACCACCTTCATCTACACCACCACCTCCACCACCACCACCTCCACCACCACC
>NW_027621540.1:17500-20000 GCF_964198595.1 Lampetra fluviatilis | reverse complement strand
TCTCTGTGTCTCTGTGTCTCTGTGTCTCTGTGTCTCTGTGTCTCTGTGTCTCTGTGTCTCTGTCTCTGTGTCTCTGTGTCTCTGTGTCTCTCTGTGTCTCTGTGTCTCTGTGTCTCTGTGTCTCTCTGTGTCTCTGTGTCTCTGTGTCTCTGTGTCTCTGTGTCTCTCTCCCCGTGTCTCTGTGTCTCTCTGTGTCTCCGTGTCTCTCTCCCCGTGTCTCCGTGTCTCTGTGTCTCCGTGTCTCCGTGTCTCCGTGTCTCCGTGTCTCTGTGTCTCTGTGTCTCTGTGTCTCTGTGTCTCCGTGTCTCCGTGTCTCTGTGTCTCTGTGTCTCTCTCCCCGTGTCTCCGTGTCTCTGTGTCTCTGTGTCTCTGTGTCTCCGTGTCTCCGTGTCTCCGTGTCTCTGTGTCTCTCTCCCCGTGTCTCCGTGTCTCTGTGTCTCTGTGTCTCTCTGTGTCTCTGTGTCTCTGTGTCTCTGTGTCTCTGTGTGTCTCTCTGTGTCTCTCTGTGTCTCTCTGTGTCTCTCTCCCCGTGTCTCCGTGTCTCCGTGTCTCCGTGTCTCTGTGTCTCTGTGTCTCTGTGTCTCTCTCCCCGTGTCTCCGTGTCTCTGTGTCTCTCTGTGTCTCTCTGTGTCTCTGTGTCTCTCTCCCCGTGTCTCTGTGTCTCTGTGTCTCTCTCCCCGTGTCTCTGTGTCTCTGTGTCTCTGTGTCTCTCTCCCCGTGTCTCTGTGTCTCTGTGTCTCTCTCCCCGTGTCTCTGTGTCTCTGTGTCTCTGTGTCTCTGTGTCTCTCTCCCCGTGTCTCTGTGTCTCTGTGTCTCTGTGTCTCTCTCCCCGTGTCTCTGTGTCTCCGTGTCTCTGTGTCTCTGTGTCTCTGTGTCTCTCTCCCCGTGTCTCTGTGTCTGTGTCTCTCTCACCGTGTCTCTGTGTCTCTGTGTCTCTCTCCCCGTGTCTCTGTGTCTCTGTGTCTCTGTGTCTCTCTCCCCGTGTCTCTGTGTCTCTGTGTCTCCGTGTCTCTCTCCCCGTGTCTCCGTGTCTCTGTGTCTCTCTGTGTCTCTGTGTCTCTGTGTCTCTGTGTCTCTCTCCCCGTGTCTCCGTGTCTCTGTGTCTCCGTGTCTCTCTGTGTCTCTGTGTCTCTGTGTCTCTGTGTCTCTCTCCCCGTGTCTCTGTGTCTCTGTGTCTCTCTGTGTCTCTCTGTGTCTCTGTGTCTCTCTCCCCGTGTCTCTGTGTCTCTGTGTCTCTCTCCCCGTGTCTCTGTGTCTCTGTGTCTCTCTCCCCGTGTCTCTGTGTCTCTGTGTCTCTCTCCCCGTGTCTGTGTCTCCGTGTCTCTCTCCCCGTGTCTCCGTGTCTCTGTGTCTCCGTGTCTCCGTGTCTCTGTGTCTCTCTCCCCGTGTCTCCGTGTCTCTGTGTCTCTCTCCCCGTGTCTCTGTGTCTCTGTGTCTCTGTGTCTCTCTCCCCGTGTCTCTGTGTCTCTGTGTCTCTGTGTCTCTCTCCCCGTGTCTCTGTGTCTCTGTGTCTCTCTCCCCGTGTCTCCGTGTCTCTGTGTCTCTGTGTCTCTGTGTCTCTCTCCCCGTGTCTCCGTGTCTCTGTGTCTCCGTGTCTCTCTGTGTCTCTGTGTCTCTGTGTCTCTGTGTCTCTCTCCCCGTGTCTCTGTGTCTCTGTGTCTCCCCGTGTCTCTGTGTCTCTGTGTCTCTCTCCCCGTGTCCCCGTGTCCCCGTGTCTCCGTGTCTCTCTGTGTCTCTGTGTCTCTCTCCCCGTGTCTCTGTGTCTCTGTGTCTCTCTCCCCGTGTCTCTGTGTCTCTGTGTCTCTGTGTCTCTCTCCCCGTGTCTCTGTGTCTCTGTGTCTCTCTCCCCGTGTCTCTGTGTCTCTGTGTCTCCGTGTCTCTGTGTCTCTCTCTGTGTCTCACCGTGGGCTCTGAGAGCCTGGATAGACTCGGCACAGGTCCGCATGTACGTCTGTGTGTCTCTGTGTCTCTGTGTCTGTGTCTCTGTGTCTCTGTGTCTCACCGTGGGCTCTGAGAGCGTGGATAGACTCGGCACAGGTCCGCATGTACGTCTGTGTGTCTCTGTGTCTCTGTGTCTCTGTGTGTCTCTCTCTCTGTGTCTCACCGTGGGCTCTGAGAGCCTGGATAGACTCGGCACAGGTCCGCATGTACGTCTGTGTGTCTCTGTGTCTCTGTGTCTGTGTCTCTGTGTCTCTGTGTCTCACCGTGGGCTCTGAGAGCGTGGATAGACTCGGCACAGGTCCGCATGTACGTCTGTGTGTCTCTGTGTCTCTGTGTGTCTCTCTCTCTGTCTCACCGTGGGCTCTGAGAGCGTAGATAGACTCGGCACAGGTCCGCATGTACGTCTGTGTGTCTCTGTGTCTCTGTGTGTCTCTCTCTGTGTCTCACCGTGGGCTCTGAGAGCGTGGATGGACTCGGCACAGGTCCGCATGTACGTCTGTGTGTCCCTGTCGATGTTGTCGCGGTCGGCATCCGTCATGGAGTCCGGCTTGCCATCGGT
>NW_027621540.1:0-15000 GCF_964198595.1 Lampetra fluviatilis | reverse complement strand
CACCACCGTCACCACCACCACCACCATCATCACCACCATCATCACCACCGTCACCACCACCGTCACCACCACCGTCACCACCACCGTCACCACCACCGTCACCACCACCGTCACCACCATCGTCATCACCACCACCATCATCACCATCATCATCACCACCACCATCACCACCACCGTCACCACCATCACCACCACCATCATCATCACCATCATCATCACCACCACCATCACCACCACCATCACCACCACCATCATCACCATCATCGTCACCACCACCGTCACCACCACCATCACCACCACCATCACCACCACCATCATCACCATCATCATCACCACCACCATCACCACCACCACCACCACCACCATCGTCACCATCATCGTCACCACCACCGTCACCACCACCGTCACCACCACCGTCACCACCACCGTCACCACCACCGTCACCACCATCATCACCACCACCACCGTCACCACCACCGTCACCACCATCATCACCACCACCGTCACCACCACCGTCACCACCATCATCACCACCACCACCGTCACCACCACCGTCACCACCACCGTCACCACCACCGTCACCACCACCGTCACCACCACCGTCACCACCACCGTCACCACCACCGTCACCACCACCATCATCGTCACCACCACCGTCACCACCACCGTCACCACCACCGTCACCACCACCACCGTCACCACCACCGTCACCACCATCACCACCACCGTCACCACCACCACCACCATCATCACCACCATCATCACCACCGTCACCACCACCGTCACCACCACCGTCACCACCACCGTCACCACCACCGTCACCACCACCGTCACCACCACCGTCACCACCATCGTCATCACCACCACCATCACCACCACCATCACCACCACCGTCACCACCACCGTCACCACCACCGTCACCACCACCGTCACCACCACCATCACCACCACCGTCACCACCACCGTCACCACCACCACCATCATCACCACCACCGTCACCACCACCGTCACCACCACCATCATCACCACCGTCACCACCACCGTCACCACCACCGTCACCACCACCACCACCACCACCACCATCATCGCCACCACCGTCACCACCACCGTCACCACCACCATCACCACCATCATCACCACCGTCACCACCACCGTCACCACCATCACCACCACCGTCACCACCACCACCACCATCATCACCACCATCATCACCACCGTCACCACCACCGTCACCACCACCGTCACCACCACCACCACCGTCACCACCACCGTCACCACCACCGTCACCACCACCGTCACCACCACCGTCACCACCATCATCACCACCGTCACCACCACCGTCACCACCACCACCACCACCACCACCATCATCACCACCGTCACCACCACCGTCACCACCACCGTCACCACCACCGTCACCACCACCGTCACCACCACCGTCACCACCACCGTCACCACCATCATCATCACCACCGTCACCACCACCGTCACCACCACCGTCACCACCACCGTCACCACCACCGTCACCACCATCATCATCACCACCATCGTCACCACCACCGTCACCACCACCGTCACCACCACCGTCACCACCACCGTCACCACCACCGTCACCACCACCGTCACCACCACCGTCACCACCACCATCATCACCATCATCATCACCACCATCACCACCACCGTCACCACCATCACCACCACCATCATCATCACCATCATCATCACCACCACCATCACCACCACCATCATCACCATCATCGTCACCACCACCGTCACCACCACCGTCACCACCACCGTCACCACCACCGTCACCACCACCGTCACCACCATCGTCACCACCACCACCGTCACCACCACCGTCACCACCACCGTCACCACCACCGTCACCACCACCGTCACCACCACCGTCACCACCACCGTCACCACCACCGTCACCACCACCATCACCACCACCGTCACCATCACCACCATCACCATCACCACCACCATCATCGTCACCACCACCGTCACCACCACCGTCACCACCACCGTCACCACCACCACCGTCACCACCACCGTCACCACCGTCACCACCACCGTCACCACCACCACCACCATCATCACCACCGTCATCACCACCGTCACCACCACCGTCACCACCACCGTCACCACCACCGTCACCACCACCGTCACCACCACCGTCACCACCACCGTCACCACCACCATCACCACCACCGTCACCACCACCGTCACCACCACCGTCACCACCACCACCACCGTCACCACCATCGTCACCACCATCATCACCGCCACCACCACCGTCACCACCACCGTCACCACCACCGTCACCACCACCGTCACCACCACCGTCACCACCACCGTCACCACCACCACCGTCACCACCACCGTCACCACCACCGTCACCACCACCGTCACCACCACCGTCACCACCACCATCACCACCACCGTCACCATCACCACCATCACCACCACCATCACCACCACCATCATCGTCACCACCACCGTCACCACCACCGTCACCACCACCGTCACCACCACCACCGTCACCACCACCGTCACCACCATCACCACCACCGTCACCACCACCACCACCATCATCACCACCATCATCACCACCGTCACCACCACCGTCACCACCACCGTCACCACCACCGTCACCACCACCGTCACCACCACCGTCACCACCACCGTCACCACCATCGTCATCACCACCACCATCACCACCACCATCACCACCACCGTCACCACCACCGTCACCACCACCGTCACCACCACCGTCACCACCACCGTCACCACCTCCATCACCACCACCGTCACCACCACCGTCACCACCACCACCATCATCACCACCACCGTCACCACCACCGTCACCACCACCATCATCACCACCGTCACCACCACCGTCACCACCACCACCGTCACCACCACCGTCACCACCACCGTCACCACCACCATCACCACCACCATCACCACCACCGTCACCATCACCGTCACCACCACCGTCACCACCACCGTCACCACCACCGTCACCACCACCGTCACCACCACCATCACCATCATCGTCACCACCACCGTCACCACCACCGTCACCACCATCATCATCACCACCACCGTCACCACCACCGTCACCACCACCGTCACCACCACCGTCACCACCACCATCATCACCATCATCATCACCACCATCATCATCACCACCGTCACCACCACCGTCACCACCACCGTCACCACCACCGTCACCACCACCGTCACCACCATCATCGTCACCACCACCATCACCACCACCACCATCACCACCATCATCACCACCACCATCACCACCACCATCACCACCACCGTCACCATCACCACCATCACCTGTGAGCGCTGAGATACGCCTTGCGATGTTGCATCAGGAAGTCTCGAAGCTTGGTGATGTTCCCAGCCTGCAACCATCACCAACATCACCATCAACACCAACAACACCATCAAGACAATTAACACCACCATCACCATCAACACCATCACCAACATCAACACCACCATCACCATCAACACCACCACCACCATCAACACCACCACCAACATCACCAACATCACCATCAACACCAACAACACCATCAAGACAATTAACACCACCATCACCATCAACACCACCAACATCAACACCATCACCAACATCAACACCACCAGCACCATCAACACCACCACCACCATCAACACCACCACCACCACCATCAACACCACCACCAACACCATCAACACCAACAACACCATCAAGACAATTAACACCACCATCACCATCAACACCACCACCACCACCATCAACATCACCAACATCACCATCAACACCAACAACACCATCAAGACAATTAACACCACCATCACCATCAACACCACCAACATCACCATCAACATCAACACCACCAACATCAACACCATCAACACCACCACCACCATCAACACCACCACCACCACCACCAACACCATCACCAACATCACCATCAACACCAACAACACCATCAAGACAATTAACACCACCATCACCATCAACACCATCACCAACATCAACACCACCATCACCATCAACACCACCACCACCATCAACACCACCACCAACATCACCAACATCACCATCAACACCAACAACACCATCAAGACAATTAACACCACCATCACCATCAACACCACCAACATCAACACCATCACCACCATCAACACCACCACCACCACCATCAACACCACCACCAACACCATCAACACCAACAACACCATCAAGACAATTAACACCACCATCACCATCAACACCACCACCACCACCATCAACATCACCAACATCACCATCAACACCAACAACACCATCAAGACAATTAACACCACCATCACCATCAACACCACCAACATCACCACCACCATCAACACCACCACCAACACCATCAACACCAACAACACCATCAAGACAATTAACACCACCACCACCATCAACACCACCACCACCACCATCAACATCACCAACATCACCATCAACACCAACAACACCATCAAGACAATTAACACCACCATCACCATCAACACCACCAACATCACCATCAACATCAACACCACCAACATCAACACCATCACCAACATCAACACCACCAGCACCATCACCATCAACACCACCACCACCATCAACACCACCACCACCATCAACACCACCACCAACACCATCAACAACATCAACACCACCACCAACACCACCACCACCACCATCAACACCACCACCACCACCATCAACACCACCACCATCACCATCAACAACATCACCATCAACACCAACAACACCATCAAGACAATTAACACCACCATCACCATCAACACCACCAACATCAACACCATCACCAACATCAACACCACCAGCACCATCACCATCAACATCAACACCATCACCAACACCACCACCACCATCAACACCACCACCAACACCATCAACAACATCACCATCAACACCAACAACACCATCAAGACAATTAACACCACCATCACCATCAACACCACCAACATCAACACCATCACCAACATCAACACCACCAGCACCAACATCAACACCATCACCATCAACACAACCACCAACATCACCATCAACACCACCATCACCATCAACACCAACAACACCATCAAGACAATTAACACCACCATCACCATCAACACCACCAACATCAACACCATCACCAACATCAACACAACCACCAACATCACCATCAACACCACCATCACCATCAACACCACCACTACCATCAACACCACCACCAACACCATCAACAACATCACCATCAACAGCATCATCATCAACACCACCACCACCACCATCATCAACAACATCACCATCATCAGTGAGTGGTAGTGAGTGTTAGTCAGTGGGTAGGTGAGGGAGTGGGTGAGTGGGTGGGTAGGTAGGTGAGTGGGTAGGTGGGTAGGTGAATGGGTGGGTAGGTGAGTGGGTAGGTGGGTAGGTGAATGGGTGGGTGAGTGGGTAGGTGAGTGGGTAGGTGGGTAGGTGAATGGGTGGGTAGGTGAGTGGGTAGGTGGGTGAGTGGGTAGGTGGGTGAGTGGGTAGGTGAGTGGGTAGGTGGGTAGGTGAATGGGTGGGTGAGTGGGTAGGTGAGTGAGTGGGTAGGTGGGTAGGTGAATGGGTGGGTAGGTGAGTGGGTAGGTGGGTAGGTGAATGGGTGGGTGAGTGGGTAGGTGGGTGAGTGGGTAGGTGGGTGAGTGGGTAGGTGAGTGGGTAGGTGGGTGAGTGGGTAGGTGGGTGAGTGGGTAGGTGAGTGAGTGAGTAGGTGAGTGGGTAGGTGAGTGAGTGAGTGGGTAGGTGGGTGAGTGGGTAGGTGAGTGAGTGGGTAGGTGAGTTAGTGGTTAGGTAAGTGAATGGGTAGATGGATGAGTGAGTGGGTAGGTGAATGAGTGGGTGAGTGGGTAGATGAGTTGGTAGGTGGGTGAGTGGGTAGGTGGGTGAGTAGGTGGATGAATGGGTAGGTGGGTGAGTGGGTAGGCGGATGAGTGGGTAGGCGGGTGAGTGGGTAGGCGAGTGAGTGGTTAGCTGAGTGAATGGCTAGGTGAGGGAGTGGGTAGGTAAATGAGTGGGGGAGTGGATCGGTGAATAGGTGGGAGGGTGGGTGGGTAGGTAGGCGAGTGGGTAGGTGGGCGAGTAGGTGAGTGAGTGGGTAGGTGAGTGGGTGAGTAGGTAGATGAATAGGTTCATGGGTCGGTGAATGGGTGGGTGAGTGGGTAGGTTGGTGAGTGGGTAGGTGAGTGAGTGGGTAGGTAAGTGAGGAGGTGAATGAGTGGGTAGGAGGGAGGGTGAGTGAGTGGTTAGGTGAGTGGTTAGCTGAGTGGGTGGGTAGGTGAGCGAGTGGGTAGGTGAGTGAGTGGGTGGGTGAACGTGTGGGTGGGTGGGTCAGTGTGTCAGTGAGTAGTCAATGAGTGTATCAGGGAGTGTACCTATGAGTGAGTGTGTCAGTGGTTATGTGTGTGTGTCAGTGATTATGTGAGTGAGCCAGCCACTCACCCCCCTCATCAACTCACCACCTACACTCACCACTCACCAACACTCACCACCACCACTCACCACTCACCACCACTCACCACCACTCACCACCACCACTCACCACCACCACTCACCACCACCACTCACCACCACCACCCCCACCACTCACCACCACCACTCACCCTCACCCCCACCACTCACCTACACTCACCACTCACCACCACCACTCACCACCACCACTCACCACCCTCACCACCCTCACCATCACCACCCTCACCACAACTCACCACCACTCACCACTCACCACAACTCACCACCACTCACCACCACTCACCACGTCTCTCGCCCTGACCGCGAAATCTCCGCGCGGCCTACCCCGCGCGAGAAGTGAAGCCTCCCCCTTGGCCTGAGCCGCCGCCGCCTCAGGAGCCCCCGCGGCGGCGGGCTCCGCGTGGGCGAGCAGGGCTCGCTCGCGGGAGCGCATCGCCTTCACGGAGGCGCGGAACGCCGCCGTGAGGTTAGTGGCCATCGCGAGAGAGATGAGAGGGAAGAGATGAGAGAGAGAAAGAGATGAGAGAGAGATATGAGAGATTTAAGACGGCTTCATCATCATCATAGTCGCTATCATCACGATGACCGTAATAAATTATGTTAATGATGGAGGTGGTGGGCGGGGCTAGAGAAAGCCGCCAAAGGCACCCATTGGCTGGAGGTACATTAACATAATTTATGCACAGGGCATCCATTGGGAGCCGTCCAACATTAACATAATTTATGCGATGGGTAGTCGTCGTTGATTGGTCAATCCTGCCCCCTCCCCGTTTAGTCATGTGATCTGCCTCGTTGGAAATAAATTATGTTAATGACAAAGCCGCAAAGGCACCCATTGGCTGGGAGGGGGGGTTGTGATTAACATAATTTATGCGATAAGTAGTCGTCGTTGATTGGCTCAGGGGTGGGGGGTGGTGATTAACATAATTTATGCGAGCGTCTCCGTTGTTGATTGGTCGGTTTCTCTCCCCCACCCATGAAGACATGCTGTGTTGGAATAAATTATGTTAATGAGCGCATCGGCAGGGCTCGTGCCGAGTTGAAGATACGCGATTAACATAATTTATTCGCGCGATGAGAATAAATTATGCTAATTAAGGCAAATGGCCGTACGCCATTGGTTGATTCTGAGTTGAAAATATTCGATTAACCCGGGGTCAACAGGAGGTCGTGGGTTCGATCCTGACAATGGGGAGATGTTGACTACCTCGCCTGGTCTACAGGAGGTCGTGGGTTCAATCCTAACAATGGAGAGATGTTGACTACCTCGCCTGGCCTACAGGAGGTCGTGGGTTCGATCCTGACAATGGAGAGATGTTGACTACCTCGCCTGGTCTACAGGAGGTCGTGGGTTCGATCCTGTCAATGGGGAGATGTTGACTACCTCGCCTGGTCTACAGGAGGTCGTGGGTTCGATCCTGACAATGGGGAGATGTTGACTACCTCGCCTGGTCTACAGGAGGTCGTGGGTTCAATCCTAACAATGGAGAGATGTTGACTACCTCGCCTGGTCTACAGGAGGTCGTGGGTTCGATCCTGACAATGGGGAGATGTTGACTACCTCGCCTGGTCTACAGGAGGTTGTGGGTTCGATCCTGACAATGGGGAGATGTTGACTACCTCGCCTGGTCTACAGGAGGTTGTGGGTTCGATCCTGACAATGGGGAGATGTTGACTACCTCGCCTGGTCTACAGGAGGTTGTGGGTTCAATCCTAACAATGGAGAGATGTTGACTACCTCGCCTGGTCTACAGGAGGTTGTGGGTTCGATCCTGACAATGGGGAGATGTTGACTACCTCGCCTGGTCTACAGGAGGTTGTGGGTTCGATCCTAACAATGGGGAGATGTTGACTACCTCGCCTGGTCTACAGGAGGTTGTGGGTTCGATCCTGACAATGGAGAGATGTTGACTACCTCGCCTGGTCTACAGGAGGTTGTGGGTTCGATCCTAACAATGGGGAGATGTTGACTACCTCGCCTGGTCTACAGGAGGTTGTGGGTTCAATCCTAACAATGGAGAGATGTTGACTACCTCGCCTGGTCTACAGGAGGTCGTGGGTTCGATCCTGACAATGAGGAGATGTTGACTACCTCGCCTGGTCTACAGGAGGTCGTGGGTTCAATCCTAACAATGGAGAGATGTTGACTACCTCGCCTGGTCTACAGGAGGTCGTGGGTTCGATCCTGACAATGGAGAGATGTTGACTACCTCGCCTGGTCTACAGGAGGTCGTGGGTTCGATCCTGACAATGGAGAAATGTTGACTACCTCGCCTGGTCTACAGGAGGTCGTGGGTTCGATCCTGACAATGGAGAGATGTTGACTACCTCGCCTTGTCTACAGGAGGTCGTGGGTTCGATCCTGACAATGCGGAGATGTTGACTACCTCGCCTGCTCTACAGGAGGTCGTGGGTTCGATCCTGACAATGGGGAGATGTTGACTACCTCGCCTGGTCTACAGGAGGTCGTGGGTTCGATCCTGACAATGGAGAGATGTTGACTACCTCGCCTGGCCTACAGGAGGGCGTGGGTTCGATCCTGACAATGGGGAGATGTTGACTACCTCGCCTGGTCTACAGGAGGTCGTGGGTTCGATCCTGACAATGGGGAGATGTTGACTACCTCGCCTGGTCTACAGGAGGTCGTGGGTTCGATCCTGACAATGGGAAGATGTTGACTACCTCGCCTGGTCTACAGGAGGTCGTGGGATCGATCCTGACAAGGGGGAGATGTTGACTACCTCGCCTGGTCAACAGGAGGTCGTGGGTTCGATCCTGACAATGGGGAGATGTTGACTACCTCGCCTGGCCTACAGGAGGTCGTGGGTTCGATCCTGACAATGGAGAAATGTTGACTACCTCGCCTGGTCTACAGGAGGTCGTGGGTTCGATCCTGACAATGGGGAGATGTTGACTACCTCGCCTGGTCTACAGGAGGTCGTGGGTTCGATCCTGACAATGGGGAGATGTTGACTACCTCGCCTGGTCTACAGGAGGTCGTGGGTTCGATCCTGACAATGGAGAGATGTTGACTACCTCGCCTGGTCTACAGGAGGTCGTGGGTTCGATTCTGACAATGGGGAGATGTTGACTACCTCGCCTGGTCTACAGGAGGTCGTGGGTTCGATCCTGACAATGGAGAGATGTTGACTACCTCGCCTGGTCTACAGGAGGTCGTGGGTTCGATCCTGACAATGGAGAGATGTTGACTACCTCGCCTGGTATACAGGAGGTCGTGGGTTCGATCCTGTCAATGGAGAGATGTTGACAACCTCGCCTGGTCTACAGGAGGTCGTGGGTTCGATCCTGACAATGGAGAGATGTTGACTACCTCGCCTGGTCTACAGGAGGTCGTGGGTTCGATCCCAGACCCTGACGATGCCACTAAGTGGCGGTGACGTCACCACGACGCTTGTGCCAGGCCAAGTGCACCTTGAGGCTACCACGTGAAGTGTCGAACGCCCGCTGGCAGGAGGTCACGGGGCAGACCCAGCAGGTGCCACGGGTCGACTGACCGAGATGACCGAGATGACTGGCTGATGCACCACCTGTGCCCCCTACTGTGCCAACTTGCTGTGCTTTAGCCACCCGGCGCTCCGCTCGTTGTTGTGAGCGTCGCTCCTCCGCCCTCCGTTGTTGTTGGAGGGCGACTGCCTCCAACTGCCCAGTAGCGTCCTTCACGAGCCTCCTCCACTGAGGCCGATCTTGACACCGCTGGTACCAGTCATCGGCAAGTCCACTCAGCTCCACATCCTCCTGTACCACATCACTCCATCTCTTCTCTAGCCCGTGCCTCCTGTACCACATCACTCCATCTCTCCTCTAGCCCGTGCCTCCTGTACCACATCACTCCATCTCTTCTCTAGCCCGTGCCTCCTGTACCACATCACTCCATCTCTTCTCTAGCCCGTGCCTCCTGTACCACATCGCTCCATCTCTCCTCTAGCCCGTGCCTCCTGTACCACATCACTCCATCTCTTCTCTAGCCCGTGCCTCCTGTACCACATCGCTCCATCTCCTCTCCAGCCCGTGCCTCCTGTACCCCATCACTCCATCTCTTCTCTAGCCCGTGCCTCCTGTACCACATCACTCCATCTCTTCTCTAGCCCGTGCCTCCTGTACCACATCACTCCATCTCTTCTCTAGCCCGTGTCACTCACTCCACCCACTCACTCACACACTCACTCACTCACCCACTCACTCAGCTCCACGTCCTCCTGTACCACATCACTCCATCTCTTCTCTAGCCCGTGTCACTCACTCACCCACTCACTCACACACTCACTCACTCACCCACTCACTCAGCTCCACGTCCTCCTGTACCACATCACGCCATTTCTTCTCTAGCCCGTGTCACTCACACACTCACCCACTCACTCACCCACTCACTCACTCATTCACTCACTCACCCACGCACTCAGCTCCACGTCCTCCTGTACCACATCACTCCATCTCTCCTCCAGCCCGTGCCTCCTGTACCACATCACTCCATCTCTTCTCTAGCCCGTGCCTCCTGTACCACATCACTCCATCTCTCCTCCAGCCCGTGCCTCCTGTACCACATCACTCCATCTCTTCTCTAGCCCGTGCCTCCTGTACCACATCACTCCATCTCTTCTCTAGCCCGTGCCTCCTGTACCACATCACTCCATCTCTCCTCCAGCCCGTGCCTCCTGTACCACATCACTCCATCTCTTCTCTAGCCCGTGCCGCGCCCGCTTAGCCCCCCACCACCACCACCACCCCACCACTACCACCAACGCTTCCACTACCACCACCACCACTACCACCACCATCACCATCACCACCCCTACCACAACCACCACCGTCACCACCAACACTACCACCAACCACTACTACCACCACCCCACCACCACCCCCACCACCATCACCACCCCCCCCCCACCACCACCACCACCACCACCCCCCCACCACCACCACCCCCCCCCCCCCATCACCCCCCCACCCCCCCCCACCACCACCAAGAACGACACCAGAGACGATGGGGAAACGATTCAATCCGCGCCGTTCGCCGCGTTTATTCGGAATTTAAAACGCGAACCGTGGCACCAGGTGGATGGGGGGGGGGGGGGGAGGAGCGGTGGGACAGACGGCGCGAGCTCAACTCGGGCTCACAATCCCCGCGAGGGGGGGGACCCCCCATCGGCAGCTCGCCGCTTGCAGCCGGCGGCCCAAAAAAAAAGATACAAAATCGAACGTCTCTCAACACAAATATCGACAAGGCCCTTGGACTCTTTAACCAAGGGACAAAGATGTCCCAGGTAGCCTCTGGCAGGGCTGTAGGGGCAAGTGTTGTCAGTAGTAGCCAGTAGACACAGACAAAGATGCCCCAGGTAGCCTCTAGCAGGGCCGTAGGGGCAAGTGCCCCATTAGTAGACACGGACAAAGCTGCACCAGGTAGCCTCTAGCAGGGCTGTAGGGGCAAGTGCCCCGTTAGTAGACACGGACAAAGATGCACCAGGTAGCCTCTAGCAGGGCTGTAGGGGCAAGTGCCCCGTTAGTAGACACGGACAAAGATGCACCAGGTAGCCTCTAGCAGGGCCGTAGGGCCAAGTGCCCTGTTAGTAGACACGGACAAAGATGCACCAGGTAGCCTCTAGCAGGGCCGTAGGGCCAAGTGCCCTGTTAGTAGACACGGACAAAGCTGCCCCAGGTAGCCTCTAGCAGGGCTGTAGGGGCAAGTGCTGTTGGTAGTAGCCAGTAGACACAGACAAAGATGCCCCAGGGAGCCTCTAGCAGGGCTGGAGGGGCAAGTGTTGTCAGTAGTAGCCAGTAGACACAGACAAAGATGCCCCAGGGAGCCTCTAGCAGGGCTGGAGGGGCAAGTGCCCCGTTAGTAGACACGGACAAAGCTGCCCCAGGTAGCCTCTAGCAGGGCTGTAGGGGCAAGTGCCCCGTTAGTAGACACGGACAAAGCTGCCCCAGGTAGCCTCTAGCAGGGCTGTAGGGGCAAGTGCCCCGTTAGTAGACACGGACAAAGCTGCCCCAGGTAGCCTCTAGCAGGGCTGTAGGGGCAAGTGCCCCGTTAGTAGACACGGACAAAGCTGCCCCAGGTAGCCTCTAGCAGGGCTGTAGGGGCAAGTGCCCCGTTAGTAGACACGGACAAAGATGCACCAGGTAGCCTCTAGCAGGGCCGTAGGGGCAAGTGCCCCGTTAGTAGACACGGACAAAGCTGCCCCAGGTAGCCTCTAGCAGGGCTGTAGGGGCAAGTGCCGTGTAAGTAGTAGCGAGTAGACACAAAGACCCCCCAGGTAGCCTCTAGCAGGGCCGTAGGGGCAAGTGCTCTTGACAGAGCAGCAGCGTCTATGAAGGCTACCGGCACTGTGGCTACACACACAGAGGGGGTGGGTGGCCAGCACCACCACGCCCGGCCGCCTTTGTCTCCCCAGTGCTAGCGATGTTGACTACTACACACACACACTCACAAACACACACTCACAACATACACACACCACACAACATACACACACACTCACTCACAACACACACACACTCACACCATACACACACCACATAACACACACACACACCACACAACACACACACAACATACACTCACAACACACACACCACACTCACACACACTCACAACATACACACACCACACACACACCACACTCACACACACTCACAACATACACACACCATACACACACCACACAACACACACTCACAACATACACACACCACACACACACCACACAACACACACTCACAACATACACACACCACACACACACCACACAACACACACTCACAACACACACACCACACACACCACACTCACACACACTCACAACACACACACCACACAACACACACTCACAACATACACAACACACACACAACACACACTCACACACCGCTGTTCCAGATACTAATTTGAGGCTGAGTCGACCTAGGGGAAGGACCCATCACCGGTTGTTTAGATCGCTATCGACCGCGTTGATAGCGAGAGTTCATCTCACGTCTCTGCCTGCTCCACTGGGCTCACCACGGTGAGGTGAGTGAGGTGAGTGAGAGGTGAGTGTGGTGAGTGTGGTGAGGGGTGAGAGTGTGGTGAGTGAGTGAGAGGTGAGTGAGAGGTGAGTGTGGTGAGGGGTGAGAGTGTGGTGAGTGTGGTGAGTGAGTGAGAGGTGAGTGTGGTGAGTGAGTGAGAGGTGAGTGTGGTGAGTGAGTGAGAGGTGAGTGTGGTGAGTGAGTGAGAGGTGAGTGTGGTGAGTGAGTGAGAGGTGAGTGTGGTGAGTGAGTGAGAGGTGAGTGTGGTGAGTGAGTGAGAGGTGAGTGTGGTGAGTGAGGTGAGTGTGGTGAGTGAGGTGAGTGAGAGGTGAGTGTGGTGAGTGTGGTGAGTGAGTGAGAGGTGAGTGAGGTGAGTGAGTGAGAGGTGAGTGTGGTGAGTGAGTGAGAGGTGAGTGTGGTGAGTGAGTGAGAGGTGAGTGTGGTGAGTGAGTGAGAGGTGAGTGTGGTGAGTGAGGTGAGTGTGGTGAGTGAGGTGAGTGAGAGGTGAGTGTGGTGAGTGTGGTGAGTGAGTGAGAGGTGAGTGAGGTGAGTGAGAGGTGAGAGTGTGGTGAGTGAGTGAGAGGTGAGTGAGGTGAGTGTGTGGTGAGTGAGAGGTGAGAGTGTGGTGAGTGTGGTGAGTGAGTGAAAGGTGAGTGAGGTGAGTGAGAGGTGAGAGTGTGGTGAGTGTGGTGAGGGGTGAGAGTGTGGTGAGTGTGGTGAGTGAGAGGTGAGTGAGGTGAGTGTGTGGTGAGTGAGAGGTGAGTGAGGTGAGTGAGAGGTGAGAGTGTGGTGAGTGTGGTGAGTGAGAGGTGAGTGAGGTGAGTGTGTGGTGAGTGAGAGGTGAGTGAGGTGAGTGAGAGGTGAGAGTGTGGTGAGTGAGGTGAGTGAGTGAGAGGTGAGAGTGTGGTGAGTGAGTGAGAGGTGAGTGAGGTGAGTGTGTGGTGAGTGAGAGGTGAGAGTGTGGTGAGTGTGGTGAGTGAGTGAAAGGTGAGTGAGGTGAGTGAGAGGTGAGAGTGTGGTGAGTGTGGTGAGGGGTGAGAGTGTGGTGAGTGTGGTGAGTGAGTGAGAGGTGAGTGAGGTGAGTGAGAGGTGAGAGTGTGGTGAGTGTGGTGAGGGGTGAGAGTGTGGTGAGTGTGGTGAGTGAGTGAGAGGTGAGTGTGGTGAGTGAGTGAGAGGTGAGTGTGGTGAGTGAGGTGAGAGGGTGAGTGTGGTGAGTGAGTGAGAGGTGAGTGTGGTGAGGAGTGAGAGGTGAGTGTGGTGAGTGTGGTGAGTGAGGTGAGTGAGTGGTGGTGAGGTGAGTGTGGTGAGTGAGGTGGTGAGTGAGTGGTGTGGTGAGTGAGTGAGAGGTGAGTGAGGTGAGTGTGAGGTGAGTGAGAGTGTGGTGAGTGTGGTGAGTGAGTGAGTGGTGAGTGAGGTGAGTGAGAGTG